>NW_018479874.1:2069-23838 GCF_002113885.1 Mizuhopecten yessoensis | reverse complement strand
CCCCGCCCCTAAGCCCCCTGGGGAGTCAGCCCCACCATTTGTACAGTTTTTAATCACCACCACCTAGGGATGCTTCCAGTCAAATATGGTTGATATCCACTTCTTAGTTTCAGAGAAGAAGTCGCTTAAAGCAATATGGGCAAATTGACCCCTTTTGGCCCCGCCCCTCAGCCCCCTGTGGGGTCAGCCCCACCATTTGTACAATTTTGAATCCCCACCACCTAGGAATGCTTCCAGTCAAATTTAGTTTAATTCCAACCAGTGGTTAAGAAGAAGAAGTCGTTTAAAGAAATTGTTGACGTACAGACGGACGCCACGGTATGGCATAATCTCACCTTGGTCCTTCGGACCAGGTGAGCTAATAAAGGTTATTCATATGAACATCATTAGCCAAAAATCATCACTTTTGGTTATTCAGGTCATTCATTTGAACAGAGTTGGTAACCTTCAACCCTGCATGCTGCTGGCTAAATATCATCACCTTAGCCTTTTTTGTTATTCAGAAGAATGTTTTAACATATTAGACCCCTGTGAACATTTGAACATATTTTGTAGTGCTTCATCCCAGCATATTACTGGCCAAATATTATTACTCTAGGCCTTTTCAACACATTCGATCCTTGTGATTTTGAAAGTTGGTCAAGGTTATTTCTTATTGCAGGAAATTTTATTGTACTCCATGTCAGGTACCTAATGGCAAAGTATCATCACTATGGGCTTTCTGGTTATTCAGGAGAAGTTGTTTAAAGGTTTTTACAAAGATGACCCATGTGACCTAGAAAGTAGGTATAGGTCATCTATTTGAGAAAATTTTGTAGCATTCAATGAAGTACCCTCCAGTTCTTAAGAAGTTTTTTCTTTAGTTGACCGACAAATTGACACACCATACAGAAGATGAAAGATTTTAAAGATTTAAACCTAGAATTTCCCTATTAGGCCCAGCACCTCTCATCACCCAAAGGGGCCTCACCCTTTGTTTATACAAAATTTAGTTCCCTTGGCCCAAGCAGGCTCCAGACAAAATTGGGATGAAATCCCTTAATCCCTATTGTAAAAGAAGGATTTCAAAGGTTTTTACCTCTATTTCCCCTATTTGGCCCCACCCCTATGCCCCCAGGAGGGCCACACCTACCATTTAAACAAAATTGAGTCCCCTTTGCCCAAGGATGCTCCAGACCAAATTCAGTTGAAATCAACTGGGCCATTTTGTACAAGTAGCAGTTTAAAGGAAAAGTTGAGGGAAGCTAAAATACAAGGTTACTGACAGGTGTGGGTTTGCCTTGCTTACCTTGGCACTCCCTGGTTCATGGCAATGGCAATATAGAGGCAGGCCTTGCTAGCTGAAAATTGCAGGTTTGACCTTCAGGTGACAGGTGAGAAACATGATGATTCCTATGTTCAGTTTAACATACTTGTGAAAATGACCAACAACTACTCAGAAATGATGAATCAAAGCTATAGTCAGACCAGACAGTGTCCAATGCATAGTTTCCGTTTTTGTTAGTGCTACAATGATCCTTATGGAGCTGGGAAGGATTGTGTTAGTGCTACAATGATCCTTATGGAGCTGGGAAGGATTGTGTTAGTGCTACAATGATCTTATGGAGCTGGGAAGGATTGTGTTAGTGCTACAATGATCCTCATGGAGCTGGGAAGGATTGTGTTAGTGCTACAATGATCTTTATGGAGCTGGGAAGGATTGTGTTAGTGCTACAATGATCCTCATGGAGCTGGGAAGGATTGTGTTAGTGCTACAATGATCCTCATGGAGCTGGGAAGGATTGTGTTAGTGCTACAATGATCCTCATGGAGCTGGGAAGGATTGTGTTAGTGCTACAATGATCCTCATGGAGCTGGGAAGGATTGTGTTAGTGCTACAATGATCCTCATGGAGCTGGGAAGGATTGTGTTAGTGCTACAATGATCCTCATGGAGCTGGGAAGGATTGTGTTAGTGCTACAATGATCCTCATGGAGCTGGGAAGGATTGTGTTAGTGCTACAATGATCCTCATGGAGCTGGGAAGGATTGTGTTAGTGCTACAATGATCCTCATGGAGCTGGGAAGGATTGTGTTAGTGCTACAATGATCCTCATGGAGCTGGGAAGGATTGTGTTAGTGCTACAATGATCCTCATGGAGCTGGGAAGGATTGTGTTAGTGCTACAATGATCCTCATGGAGCTGGGAAGGATTGTGTTAGTGCTACAATGATCCTCATGGAGCTGGGAAGGATTGTGTTAGTGCTACAATGATCCTCATGGAGCTGGGAAGGATTGTGTTAGTGCTACAATGATCCTCATGGAGCTGGGAAGGATTGTGTTAGTGCTACAATGATCCTCATGGAGCTGGGAAGGATTGTGTTAGTGCTACAATGATCCTCATGGAGCTGGGAAGGATTGTGTTAGTGCTACAATGATCCTCATGGAGCTGGGAAGGATTGTGTTAGTGCTACAATGATCCTCATGGAGCTGGGAAGGATTGTGTTAGTGCTACAATGATCCTCATGGAGCTGGGAAGGATTGTGTTAGTGCTACAATGATCCTCATGGAGCTGGGAAGGATTGTGTTAGTGCTACAATGATCCTCATGGAGTTGGGAAGGATTGTGTTAGTGCTACAATGATCCTCATGGAGCTGGGAAGGATTGTGTTAGTGCTACAATGATCCTCATGGAGCTGGGAAGGATTGTGTTAGTGCTACAATGATCCTCATGGAGCTGGGAAGGATTGTGTTAGTGCTACAATGATCCTCATGGAGCTGGGAAGGATTGTGTTAGTGCTACAATGATCCTCATGGAGCTGGGAAGGATTGTGTTAGTGCTACAATGATCCTCATGGAGCTGGGAAGGATTGTGTTAGTGCTACAATGATCCTCATGGAGCTGGGAAGGATTGTGTTAGTGCTACAATGATCCTCATGGAGCTGGGAAGGATTGTGTTAGTGCTACAATGATCCTCATGGAGCTGGGAAGGATTGTGTTAGTGCTACAATGATCCTCATGGAGCTGGGAAGGATTGTGTTAGTGCTACAATGATCCTCATGGAGCTGGGAAGGATTGTGTTAGTGCTACAATGATCCTCATGGAGCTGGGAAGGATTGTGTTAGTGCTACAATGATCCTCATGGAGCTGGGAAGGATTGTGTTAGTGCTACAATGATCCTCATGGAGCTGGGAAGGATTGTGTTAGTGCTACAATGATCCTCATGGAGCTGGGAAGGATTGTGTTAGTGCTACAATGATCCTCATGGAGCTGGGAAGGATTGTGTTAGTGCTACAATGATCCTCATGGAGCTGGGAAGGATTGTGTTAGTGCTACAATGATCCTCATGGAGCTGGGAAGGATTGTGTTAGTGCTACAATGATCCTCATGGAGCTGGGAAGGATTGTGTTAGTGCTACAATGATCCTCATGGAGCTGGGAAGGATTGTGTTAGTGCTACAATGATCCTCATGGAGCTGGGAAGGATTGTGTTAGTGCTACAATGATCCTCATGGAGCTGGGAAGGATTGTGTTAGTGCTACAATGATCCTCATGGAGCTGGGAAGGATTGTGTTAGTGCTACAATGATCCTCATGGAGCTGGGAAGGATTGTGTTAGTGCTACAATGATCCTCATGGAGCTGGGAAGGATTGTGTTAGTGCTACAATGATCCTCATGGAGCTGGGAAGGATTGTGTTAGTGCTACAATGATCCTCATGGAGCTGGGAAGGATTGTGTTAGTGCTACAATGATCCTCATGGAGCTGGGAAGGATTGTGTTAGTGCTACAATGATCCTCATGGAGCTGGGAAGGATTGTGTTAGTGCTACAATGATCCTCATGGAGCTGGGAAGGATTGTGTTAGTGCTACAATGATCCTCATGGAGCTGGGAAGGATTGTGTTAGTGCTACAATGATCCTCATGGAGCTGGGAAGGATTGTGTTAGTGCTACAATGATCCTTATGGAGCTGGGAAGGATTACAATCCATCAACAACAACAAAGGAAACTAATCCAACAGCTGCCTCGTTGATTTTCTGTTCTAAATTATTATCTTGAAAAATAACACAAAAATGGAGATTTATGCCATCAAAACATTTTATTAGTCCAGACTTATGCCCAATCTAGGCTTTTTATCTTTGATCCAAAATTTTCTGAATGATAATCCAGAAATAGCCATTCTATATGATCAACACATACACATAGCAAGACACGTGGAATAGTCATCATAATGTATTTGTGAACATCACACACAAACTCATGCAGCTTTCACTCAACCAATCAACACAAATCAATAGGATCAGAACTATTGCAATTCACATTCCTGTTAATCAAATTCATACAATATTGGTTTAGCTTCCTCAAGAAAAACAGTAAAATGTGCAGATAGCAGAGTTACTACACCAATTGCTGTCATTTTAGTAAAAATAAAAAGTCAAATTCCCAATAAATCAATCAAACAAACTGAAGAATTATAGGATAGGAAATAATTTGTTTAAAATAATGACTGCAATGGTTTTTACCCATGTCTTCATGATGTCACTGACTTGTAACGACTGCAATGGTTTTTACCCATGTCTCCATCGTCACTGACTTGTAATGACTGCAATGGTTTTTACCCATGTCCCCATTGTCACCGACTTGTAATGACTGTAATAGTTTTTACCTATGTCTCAATCTAATTACATATCTCTGCTATTTAGACGTTTCCCCATTATCTGTAAAAGCAGTTGTACTAGTGCTAGATGTTAAGCAAGTTGTGTATCTTTGACAATTGACCTAGAACAGTAAAAATATGTACCACAGCTGAAATTCACAAAATTCTCAAAATTCAAAAGGAATGTGTAAATTATTTCTGAGATATAAAAATGGTGTTCAACTCGGTATTTAAAAATATCTACATCTAAAACTCAATCTGCCCACAAAAATTCCACTTAAAATACTTCTGCAGGGCAGTACTTTAACAGGTAAGTTTGTTAAAGACAAAGGAAGCAGTAACAGGCCTGTGGGGCAGAAAATGCTTGTTATCAAATATCTTCATTCTGGGCAAATCTCTTCAAAATGAACAAGAAGCCCAGAGGGCCTGAATCGCTCACCTGGATATCTAAGCAATCATGGCAAAATATTCTCCAAATGAGATCCAAGGGAATGGGCAAGACACCAAGGCCTATCCTTGTAGCATATCTGTATTAGATTTTTCATGACCAGCAATTTTATGTATGGTTATGGGGTGGGGATCTCAACTGTTTCCAATCTGTGATTCAGGAACTAGGTCCCTAAGGTCTCTTTATGCCCAGCATTTGTATATATATTTTTGGGCTGGGGATCTCAACCGTTTCAAAGTTATGACCCAGGGGTTAAGTCTGCAAGGGTGGGGCAGACCCTGGAGCCATCCTGGAAGCATATGTGCATTCATCTCTTTATACTCGCCAATTTTATGTATGGTTATAGGGTGAGGATCTCAACTGTTTCCAAGCTTTGACTCAGAAACTAGGTCCCTAGGGTTGTGACCAGACCAGACGGTGGGGATCTCAACCATTTCCAAGTAATATATTTTCTTTGGCCCCACCCCTTAGTCTGGGGTCAGCCCCACCATTTGTACAATTTTGAATCCCCGCCTCCCATGAATGCTTCCAACCAAATATGATTGATATCCTGTGCATAGTTCAACAGAAGAAGTCGTTTATAGCAATATAGCCAAATTGCCCCCTTTGGGATGTCAGCCCCACCATTTGTACAATTTTGAATCCCCACCACCTAGGGACGCTTCCATTAAAATTTTGTTAAATTCCAATCAGAACCAAGAAGAAGTTGTTTGAAGAAATAGTTGACGAACGGACGCCGGACGCCACGGTATGGCATAAATAAATACAACAAAGATTATTTGGCTTTAAAATATGTAGCTAGGAAGATATTTTTACCTAATAAACAATGGTCTCATTTTGCTATGGGTCAGGATTTTAATAAACTGGAATATATACATGTAACTCACAGGTCATGCAAAATTTTATTGATCTTGAGAAAGGAAAGTTTAACCGACTCTTTGTTCTCCCCTTTTATTTAAATGTGTTTGCCCTATTTTTGTCGTAAATGGCTTTATTTTGCCTATAGGTTGTGAAGGAAAATGTTACCATTTTAATTGCTCTCCTAGCTTTTGCTAATATACTGTAAGTTTTATTTCAATCAAGCTGCTCTGAGTCAGCTTTTAATTAAAAAAACAACCAAGAGGCCCGGGGGCCCTAATAGCTCATCTGGAATTCATTATTTCAATTCCAAACCTGTTGAATGCCATACAATTTTTATCAAGTGTATGGATTTTTGAGATGTACGTTATTGAAATATTTGACCCCTGTGACAAACATAGATCAAAGTCATTTTTGTTTGCAAAATTTGTAAGGCTCCCACCCAAGAAAACCACCAGCCAAATATCAGTTTAATTCTTAAGAAGAAGTCATTTGACAAATTTGACCCAGTGACATTGAAAGTAGGACAGTCATTTTGATTCACAAATTTTGGTTTGGCTCTTCCAAAGGAATCTACCAGCCTAATATTATGACTCCAAGCCTATAAGTTCTTCAGAGTCGTTTGAAGTTTTAGATATATTTAACCTCTGTGACCTTGAAAGTAAATCAAGGTTGCTTTTGTTCGCAAATTTTGTTTGGCTCTTTCCAAGGTATCTACCAGTCTTATATCACAACTCTAGGCCTTTTGGTTATGCAGAAGAAGTTTATATTTGACCTCAGTGACCTTGAAAGTAGGTCATAGCCATAATTGTTCACAAACTTTGTTGGGCTCTGTCCAAGGAATTTACAGGCCTTATATCATGACAATAGGCATTTCTCACATTTAGTCTACCGGTCCAAAGCCACACTTTATGCATGTACATAAACCTATTACTTAGATTCATCAACAATATTTCTGTTAAATCAAGTTGTTCTTCTAACTTCTTAAAGACACAGTACATAAGTGATAATAAGTAATATTTTCCTAAAATATCAGCACATTTCAAATTATAAAAGTGGACTCCTATTGCAAAAATTACAATTAGGATTAACAAGAGGCCCATGGGCCTTAACGGTCACCTGAGTTATGTAAAAACTGATGTTATCGATGTTGCCAAATGAAAAAGAAATCATTTTGTAACAAAGGTAACTTGAACTACATGTAATGCAAAAGTAGTGTGAAAGATCTGGGAAGTATATATACTATGTACAAATAGTGGTTCTGTCAGTCAGCTGACAGGACATGTCCCTTTAGCTCAGTGGTAGCATTGGCCTTCGGAACCTTGGGTCGTGGGTTCGATCCCAGCTGGGGCACCTCATCTTTCCTATTACAGTAGAACGAGCCGTTGGATCGTTTTTTTGGTTTATTTGAGTAAGGTTACTGGCTAAAAAGACATTTCTGTTCTCCAGAAAAAGTTGTTTGAAGTTTTAAACATATCTGACCACTTGAAAAAAGCTCAGTCATTTTTACTTGCAAACATTATTTGGCCCACTCAAAGGAATATACCAGCCTAAAATCATGGTTCTAGGCCATTTGGTTCTTCAGAAGAAGTTATTTAAAATTTGAGACAAATTTGATCTTTGTGACCTTAAAGTAAGTCAAGGTCATTTTTGTTCACAAACTTTGTAAGACTCCATATAAGGAAGATACCAGTCAAATATCATGAAAGCAGGCCTCTTGGTTTGTTAGAAGAAGTTGTTTAAAGGAAAAGTGTTGATGGATGGACGGACGACGTACAACATTGCGCCATGCAATAAGATCACTTGGTACTTCGGACCAGGTGAGCTAACAAACTGAAGCAAGACAAAAAGTGTATATAAAAAAGCAAAAGATGATCAATGAATGACTCACATGTTAACAAGTGAAATCCTCACTGTTACTGAACTTCAAAGGTCAATATTTATAGAATGCACCATATATAATGATAGGAACATCGTTATTCAAAATGATCAGGTAGGTTAACAAGAGGGCCTTAACACTCACCTGAGTTGTATTAGTTATTTATCATAATGCTGAGATATGAAGTGGAAATAATCATGTAAGCCAAGAAACAAACATTACTTGTCATATCAGAAAAATTCAAATGAATTGTTTTGGTATGGAGAGAGAAATAACATATTTTTTGTCATTTAGCCAATTTTCCCCCTTGGACAAAATATACCCCAAAGTGATATTTCCTTATAAACACTTCATAAAGTTATATAAACTTACCCCCTCCCCAAGGGAAAAAGGATAAAGGATGGGGTTAAAATGTTATGACATTTTTAAGCATCTAATACACCTTTCAAGTAAATCTGTGTCCGAGGAAGAAGATTTTAAAAATTTGTGATAATTTCCCTCTTTTGGAAGGCTATCAAATATGATGTTGCTGTTTACAAACTAGGAACTGGGTCAACAGCGGTCTGGAAACTGGACACTACAAGCGGTTTACAAACTAAGAACTGGGTCAACAGCGGTCTGAATACTTGACACTACAAGTGGTTTACAAACTAGGAACTGGGTCAACAGCGGTCTGAATACTGGACACTACAAGCTGTTTACAAATTAGGAACTGGGTCAACAGCGGTCTGAATACTGGACACTACAAGCGGTTTACAAACTAGCAACTGGGTCAACAGCGGTCTGAATACTGGACACTACAAGCTGTTTACAAATTCTGATACAATGTTTTACTGAAATCACAAAATATGTGAAACCTATCCAATATTAAGCAGATAGTTACACTTCACAAAGCTATATTCATTGCACACGATACAGTATATATTTCAGTAAAGGGAGAACATCTGTATCGCATTGAAACAATATTTGAAGTCCTGTATCACTCAATTGGATATTAACCCTTTCACCCCTATGCAACTTTATAAAACTCTCCCATGCATTGATCTGGATGAGTCCATTATGGTCTAGTGGTGAAAGGGTTAAAGGAATCTTGGTTATAGGGCTGGGATCTCAATCGAGCTTCTCCTGGTAGCATAGCACATATATTGCTACAAGCACCTGAAGGGTTTCTAACCATTTCCATGTATTGACCCAAGGTCTCTACAATGATCACACTATTGGTCTACAAAGCACATCCAATACCATCACTCTTTACCATATGCTTCTTCGGATAATATTGTTTAATTTGTTTTGATATATTTTATCCCCGTGACCTTAAAAGCTGGTCAAGGTCATTCATTTGAAGAAAGTTAATAGCACTCTATACCAGGTACCTACTAGCCAAATATCAGGACCTTGGGGCTTATGGTACTTTTTACCTATTAAATTATAACCAGGTATGATTGAACTAGACTTTCCAGTTCTTAAGATAATGTTGCTTGATGTTTTCACCCTTTTTGATTCCTGTGACAGTTTCGATATTCAGAAGAAGTTGTTTCAATATTATTTTATATTTGACCCCAGTGACCTTGAAGGTGGGTCAAGGTCCTTCATTTGAACAGTTTGGTACCCTTTTATCACTACATGCTACTGACCTAATATCATCATCCTAATTAGCATTTTTATTTTTATTTAGAAATTGTTTGAAAGTTTGTTAATGGTTGACCCAAGTGACCTTGAGAGTTGGTGTCAAGGTTGTTCATTTGAAAAATCTTGGTAGTCCTTCACTCCAGCATACTTTTGGCCATATATCATCACCCTAGGGCTATTGGTTATTGAGAAGATGTCGTTTAAAGAAAAAGAAGTTGACGAGGGACAGGCCAGATGAGCTTATAATGCAGTAATAAATCAAGATATAAAATGTTTCAGCCAAGCATTACTGATTCTAGCTCGGGTCTCAACTGTTTATACACGAAGCTGTAATCCAGGTATCCTAAATAACACACACATCCTATTCTCACACATATACTACACAAAAGTCTCACATCTATACAAATTCTAACATTTATACAAATTTATACAAAATCTCACATTCATACAAATTCTCACATTTATATAAATTCTCACAAAAGTCTCACATTAATACAAATATCTCACATTTATACAAATATCTCACATTTATACAAATTCTCACAGAAAGCTCACATTTATACAAATTCTCACAGAAATCTCACATTTAGTCTACCGGTCCAAAGCCACACTTTATGCATGTACATAAACCTATTACTTAGATTCATCAACAATATTTCTGTTAAATCAAGTTGTTCTTCTAACTTCTTAAAGACACAGTACATAAGTGATAATAAGTAATATTTTCCTAAAATATCAGCACATTTCAAATTATAAAAGTGGACTCCTATTGCAAAAATTACAATTAGGATTAACAAGAGGCCCATGGGCCTTAACGGTCACCTGAGTTATGTAAAAACTGATGTTATCGATGTTGCCAAATGAAAAAGAAATCATTTTGTAACAAAGGTAACTTGAACTTCATGTAATGCATAAAGTAGTGTGAAAGATCTGGGTAGTATATATACTATGTACAAATAGTGGTTCTGTCAGTCAGCTGACAGCTAGGACATGTCCCTTTAGCTCAGTGGTAGCGTTGGCCTCCAGAACCTTGGGTCGTGGGTTCGATCCCAGCTGGGGCACCTCATCTTTCCTATTACAGTAGAACGAGCTGTTGGATCGTTTTTTTTGGTTCATTTGAGTAAGGTTACTGGCTAAAAAGACAAAAGATCCCAGATTATACCATCTTTATGAGTTCTTTGTCAATGTGATCTTTTCTCTTCTTTTCCCTAATCTGTTTGATCGAGTCAGCATAACAGTAAATGCACCTTGTAAATGTAACTTTTGATCTAAACTAAATACTACTGTGTATAAAAGACAACCTTCAAAGTGAGTTTGTCATTTCACATAGTGCTAGTTACTAACACAGTACTTAATGTGAAAGAAATAGAATCAATCATTTTAATATAAGAAAAATCTGTTTAGTTCTTCTTTTAGCCATTTTGTTTTTATGATCAGTCTCAAAATATAACATGCACAACGAGGGATCAAGGGAAATGTACACATCAAATTTGAGACAGATCCCTCAAGTTATTCCTGAGAAATAGTACTAACAAACCTTCAATTTCATACATCGAAGATGGCTGTCGGTACCCAGGCCATTTTGTTTATCTGATAAGTTTCAAAAGTAAACATGAACAATAAAGGATAGTGGGGAACCTGCATATAGAATTTGAGAAAAAAAACTCCAGTACTTCCTAAGAAATAGCGATAACAGACTATTTCAATTGTCAAAATCAAAGATTTGTCTATACGATTAGTCTCATACGAAAATATGCATAACTTCATACCAAGGAGAGCCTCCATAACAAAATTTAAGAAAGATCCCTCCAGTACTTCCCGAGTAATACCCATAACAAACCTTTACTGTCACAATCCAAGATGGTGGCCTGTTGGACATTTTGTTTATCTGATCATTCTCAAACTTAAACAAATACAGACCTAGGGGAGCCTACATAACAAACTTGGGAAAGATCCCTCCAGTACCTCCTGAGTAATAGCCATAACAAACCTTCACTGTCAAAAACCAAGAAGGCTGCCTGTTGGCCATTTTGTTTATCTGGTCAGTCACAAAAGTTAACCTGCACAACGAGGGACCAAGGAAAACCTGTATTTCAAATTTGAAAAAGATCCCTCCAGTACTTCCTGAGAAATAGCGATAACAAACCTTCAATGACAAAATCCAAGATGGCTGCCGGTTGGCCATTTAGATTATCTGATCATGCAGACCTATGGAAGCCTACATACCAAACTTGGGAAAGATCCCTCCAGTTCTTCCTCAGAAATAGTGATAACAAACCTTCAATGTCAAAATCCAAGATGGCTGCCTCTTGGCCATTTTGCTTATCTGATCATTCTCAAAATTAAACATGCACAACTACAGACCCAGGGGAGCCTACATACCAAACTTGGGAAAGATCACTCCAGTTCTTCCAGAGAAATAGTGATAACAAACCTTTCTTGTCACAATCCAAGATGGTGACCTATCGGCCATTTTGTTTCTCTGATCATTCTCAAAATTAAACATGCACAACTACAGACCTAGGGAAGCCTACATACCAAACTTGGGAAAGATCCCTCCAGTTCTTCCTCAGAAATAGTGATAACAAACCTTTAATGTCACAATCAAAGATGGTGGCCTATCGGTCATTTTCTATATCCGATCAGTTTCAAAATTAAACATGCTCAACTACAGACCAAAGGGAACCTACATATATAATTTAAGATGGATCTCTCCAGTACTTTCTGAGAAATAGCCACTGTCAAAATATAAGATGGCTGCCTGTCGTCCATTTTGTTTATCCGATCAGTCCCAAAAGTTAACCTGCACAACTAGGGACCAAGGGGGAACCTACATATAAAGTTTGAGAAAGATTCCTCTGTCCTTCCTCAGAAATAGTGATAACAAACCTTCACCATCAAAATCCAAGATGGCTGCCTGTCGGCCATGTTGTTTATCCAATCAGTCTCAAAAGTTGCCCCGAACAACTAGGGACCATGGGGAACGTACATAACAACAAAATTGTGAGTTGACTACATCATCTAAATTTAACCCCAGTTGATATGAAAAAGATATTTGTTTTGAGCTGTTTGTGATAAAAAGGTTGCATATTTTGTTAATAATGTTAAAATTAACATGATACACGATAAACATACAAAGTGTTGTTTGAGAACAATCAGGCCTTTGGCAAAGTTATTTATAACGTAACACTATGGATATGTACGCCATTATTTTTAATCTTTTCTAGGTTAATCCTCTTGAAATAACAATTTTGCTTCTGTGCATGTGTCAAGACATTGCTTGTTCAGAGTACTTAAGTCAATGAAGCCATATCTGAGTATGGAGAAGAATTCCAAGATGGCCAAAGCCCAAACTGTCATAGTATCAAACTGTCATTTCAAAGTTATAATGTCTATCAAGTTTCAATGATTTCAAATTGGAAATTACCAAACATACCCAAAAGTATCATTTTTCTATATAACTATAGTAAACTTCGCCACTTCCCCAGGGGATAAATCGCTTTGTGACCCTTCCATCTATGTAGACTATTTGTTTCCAGCATATTTTGGTCTGGATAAGATTTTTTACTTTAAACCAATTTGACCCCTTTTAGCCCTGCCCCTCAGCCCTTGGGGGCGGGCCCAGGCCCAAACTGTCAAAGTATCAAACCGTTGTTTCATAGTTATGTCTGTCAAGTTTGAATAATTTCCAATTGAAAATGAATCAAACATACCCAAAAGTATCATTTTCCTAAATAAACTACAGTAAACTTCGCCACTTCCCCAGGATCAAACATGGAGTCTGGGGGTCATGAAATTCACAATTTTGATGAAGCACCTGATCAAGACCCTTCCATCTATGACGAGTATTGGTTTCGCGCCTATCTCAGTCTGGAGAAGATGACTGTTGAAATTTCTGGCTATATGACCCCATTTGGGCTCTGCCCATCTCAGCCCTTGGGGATGAGACAAGAGTACCGCGGGGCGGAATAATATACGCCTGTCGAATGCCATATAGTGTTATATACTTTCTTACATTGAAATAAGATCTGCATCATTCTAAGAGTGGTTAGCTGACATGCTATAAAAAATATAGGAGAAAATCACCGGAAAAAATAATTCAAATACTGAAATGAACAAAGGGCAAGAACTTTTGGAAAAATTGTTGAATCAAAATTCTTTTAAAGGAGATACAACTTCATTTCATGATTATAATGTATACCAAGTTTCAAAGAGATCGGTCGAAAAATGTAGGAGGAGATTGCCAGACAAACAAAAGTTTACGCCGGACGGACGGACAACCCCATACCATAATACTTCCGTCAAGTTTGACAGGCGTATAAAAATGTAAAAGTATCAAACTGTCATCTGATGGTTATAATGTAAATCAAGTTTGAATGATTTCCAGTAGAAAATGAACAAAATATACCCAAAAGTTGCATTTTCCTATATAAACTATAGTATATTTCATACCCTCCCAAGGGCCAAACGTAAAGCTCGAGGATCATGCAATTCACAATTTTGATTAAGTACCTTAAGACCCTTCCACCTATGAAGAGTATTGGTTTCCAGTATATCTGGGTCTGGATAAGAAGGTTTTTTTTTAAATTGAAGCCAATTTGACCATATAATTCACAAGTTTGGTGCATATTTGACCAAGGAAGGTTCCTGCAAAATTTTATTGAAATCGGATCAGCGGTTTCTGAGAAGAAGTCGAAAATTTAAATTGTTTACGGACGCACAACGTACGACAACGGACAAAAGGCGATTAGAATAGTTCACTTGAGACTTTGTCTCAGGTGACCCTAAAAAACTGAAGGCCACATTGAGCTGTGGATGTTGAATGACACAATGACCAACTAGCGGCACTATCTACAAGTGTTAAGGGCAGTGAAACAAAAGTGGCAGGCAAGTGTGCTAGACTAGCACCATATTATCACAGACAATTTTACAACATTTAACTCCGGCCAACCAACCCCACCCTCCAATCATACAACTCTGGCCAACCAATCCCATCCTCCACTTATACTATCGCCATCCCACTGACAATGTAAAACTATTATCCATTCCCAACCAACTTCACCCTGCTAGCAAGGTTTTTCAGCCTCATCACTTGACCACCACCAGCAGTGTATAAATACTCAATGATTCACCGACAAAGCATGCTACGGAAATCAGTAGTAATGTAAACACTTAGCACCTCACCAACAAGGTACGCCCTGGTCAATACTCCGACAATGTAAACACTTGACACCTCACCAACAAGGTACACCCTGGTCAATACTCTGACAATGTAAACACTTAGCACCTCACCAACAAGGTACACCCTGGTCAATACTCTGACAATGTAAACACTTAACACCTCACCAACAAGGTACGCCCTGGCCTTGTATAGCTGTTAGTGAGACAGTAAGCACCACACAACTTCTTGTACAGCTGTTAGTGAGACTGTAATCCACACAAAACTCCTAGTACAGCTGTTAGTGAGACTATAATCCACACACAACTCCTTGTACATCTGTTAGTGAGACTGTAATCCACACACAACTCCTTGTACATTTGTTAGTGAGACTGTAATCCACACACACTTTCAACTCCGTGTACATCTGCTAGTGAGACTGTAATCCACACACAACTCCTTGTACATCTGTTAGTGAGACTGTAAACCCCACACAACTCCTAGTTGTTGGTGAGACTGTAATCCACACACATCTCCTTGTACATTGATACAACAGCTGTTAGATTTCACATCATTTTTATTCACAGCAATTTTCAAGAAATGGACATGACTAACAATCTATTCATAAGTTAAACTATGACGTCTAAAATTCCTCTGTAGGTATTTCAGTGTTTATTCACTATCTACTGGTCCGAGACAAAACTTAATAACATCACATTTAAGTTGTACATGACTCTGTCTTTTCAATCAAATACATATATAATCTGATACAACAAGTAGCTGGTTGACACAGTTGCTGATCACTGATAATCAGCGATAAACATGTCTGACAAATATGTCCACACTATAGCACATCTGTTGGAAGAATTCCTTGGATACAGAAATTCCTCGAAAAACAAATTGTGTAAAGTCAGTTCAATGGTAGCATGATCACATGTAAATAAGCTGTGATTTTTAAGATTTTCCAAAAACAACAAACACCACAAAAAGCAAAGGAAAAAAACCCAACTCCGAGATCTGTGTAGGACTAGAAAGCTATGGGTAAATCACATCACAGGGTCCCCCGGAGAGAACTCTGTTATCTTGTCGGACTGACTGGGACCCAAATGGCCTTCTTCTGTTCTGAGTCGATAACTGTTTTCACCTGCTGGTACATCTCTGCCAGGATTCCACCTTGTATCACAGCTATAATTAATGGCAAAAAGAAAATGAATGAACAAAATGAAATATAAGGACATTTCTAAATGCTTTAAATAGACAGTTAAACATCAATAAACAAGCATACTGATAATCGGCGATAAACATTACAATTAGCTTGTAACTGATTTTAATGTAATAACAAGAGGCCCAGAGGGCCTGTATCGCTCACCTGGATATCTAAGCAATCATGGCAAAATATTCTCCAAATGAGATCCAAGGGAATATGCCAGACCCCAAGGCCAATCCTTGTAGCATATCTGTATTAAATTTTTCATGCCCAGCAATTGTATATATGGTTTTTGGGTGGGAATCTCAACTGTTTCCAAGCTGTGACTCAGAAACTAGGTCCATAGGTAGCAGTATACAGTAGAGGGTTGTGGCCATGGGTGATATTTTTGTTAAATGGCTAACCCCTGTATAATGATATGTAAAAAAAGTATAAAAATAAAACTGTACTAAAATTGGTATAAGCATGATGAAGTGGGCTATGTGAGCTTCACATTTGTAAAAAAGAAAGAAGAGTTTTTTGGTTCGAGAATAAAATTTTGGCGATAATACGAAAGGGTGCGTACACATGAAAAGCTAGCTTTACAGGAGGTAAAATTTTGACAACAGCACACGACGCAAAATTGCAAAAAATCAAGTTCTACAATTTTACTGCGACCCAGATAATTCTGCAACCAGGTAGGTAATCTTTAATTTCAGACAGAGCTTAGGAAAAAAATTACTAGTTGCGGGGGTCAAATTTTGGGTTAAAAATAGCAATTTTTGGCATTTTTTGGTAATTTTTGATGTGGTAACCATGGTTTTCACACAAGTAACATACATAGAAAAAAGAGGTTAATACACTTCTCAGTATTTTATATGTATTGTAAATGTAATGCAGTTTACAAATATATATACATGTATACATGTGTTGTGTAGGGTAAATCTGCTGTGTTTACATTTCCTCGACATGTGCCTTGTTTATCAGAGTCGGGCCATTTCTACTGTATGCTGCTACCATAGGTTGTGGCCAGACCCCAGGATCAATTCTAATATCAAGACTGTATTCGACTCTTTTTGCCCAGCATTTGTATTTATAGTTTTGGGGTGGGGATCTTAACCATTTTGAGGTTATGACCCAGGGGTTAAGTCTCCAAGGCTGGGGCAGACCCTAGGGCCATCCTGGAAGCAAATGTGCATTCTTCTCTTTATACTCGATCAGCAATTGTATATATGGTTATACAGTGGGGATCTCAACCAAGTAATACACTTTTTTTGACCCAACTCCTTAGCCCAGGGGGTCAGCCCCACCATTTGTACAATTTTGAATCCCTGCCTCCCATGAAAGCTTTTGATCAAATATGATTGATATCCAGTGCATAGTTATACAGAAGAAGTCGTTTATAACAATATAGACAAATTGCCCCCTTTTGGCCCTGCCCCTCAGCACCCTGGGGAGTCAGCCCCACCATTTGTACAATTTTGAATCACCACCACCTCAGGGATGCTTCCAGTCAAATATGGTTGATATTCATCACTTAGTTCCAGAGAAGAAGTTGCTTAAAGCAATATAGCCAAATAACCCTTTTTGGTCCCCAACCCTCAGCCCCACCGTTTGTACAATTTTGAATTCCTGCCTCCCATGAATGCTTTTGATTAAATATGATTGATATTCAGTGCATAGTTCTACAGAAAAAGTTGTTTGTAGCAATATAGCCAAACTGCCCCCTATTGGCCCGCCCCCAGCCCCCTGGGTGGGTCAGCCCCACCATTTGTACAATTTTGAATCCCCACCAGTCAATTTAGTTAAATTCCAATCAGTGGTTAAGAAGAAGTTGTTTAAAGCAATTGTTGACGTACAGACGACGGAAAACCTACGGACACCAAGGTATGGCATAAGCTCACCTTGGTGAGCTAACAATATGCACAGGGGACCTATATCAGTCACTTGGATATTTTAAACAAGAGGCACAGGGGACCCCGTATCAGTCACCTGGATATTTAAACAAGTGGCCAAGGGGACCTGTATCAGTCACCTCAACATTTTAAACAAGAGGCACATAGGCCCTGTATCAGTCACCTGGATGTTTTGAATAAGAGGCACAGGGGACCTGTATCAGTCACCTTATGATGTCAGGACAGTACACCCAGATTTCAGGAAACATGATGCCAGGAAGGTAAGCCCAGATTTCAGACAACTTGATGTCAGGACAGTTCTCCTAGATTTCAGGCACCATGATGTCAGGACAGTACGCCCAGATTTCAGGCATTACAATGTCGGGACAGTTAGCCCAGATTTCAGACACTATGATGTCAGAAGAATACGCCCAGATTTCAGACAACATGATGTCAGGACAGTAGTCCTAGATTTCAGGCACCAAGATGTTAGGGCAGAACGCCCAGATTTTAGGCAACATGATGTCAGGACAGTACACCAATATTTCATACAACATGTTGTCAGGATGGTTGTCAGGATAGAACGCCAAGATTTCAGACAACATGATATCAGTACAGTACGCCCAAATTTCAAACAACCTGACGTCAGGACAGTACGCCAAGATTTCAGTCATCATAATGTCGGGACAGTACGCCCATATTTCAGACAACATGATTTCAGGACAGTACACCCATATTTCAGGCACCATGTCTGGACAGTATGCCCATATTTCAGACAACATGATGTCAGTACAGTACGCGCAGATTTCAAACAACCTGATGTCAGGACAGTACGCCCATATTTCAGACAACATGATTTCAGGACAGTACACCCTGATTTCAGACAACTTGATGTCAGGACAGTATGCCTAGATTTCAGACACCATGATGTCAGGACAGTATGCCCAGATTTCAGAAAACATGATGTTAGGACAGTACGCCAAGGTTTTAGACATCATAATGTCGGGACAGTACGCCCTGATTTCAGACAACTTGATGTCAGGACAGTATGCCTAGATTTCAGACACCATGATGTCAGGACAGTACGCCCAGATTTCAGAAAACATGATGTTAGGACAGTACGCCCAGGTTTTAGACACCATGATGTCAGGACAGTACACCCAGATTTCAGGCATTACAATGTCGGGACAGTACACCCAGATTTCAGACATCATGATGTTAGGACAGTATGCCTACATTCAAACACCATGATGTCAGGAGAGTAAGACCAGATTTCAGACAACATGATGTCTAGACAATATACCAAGATTTCAGAAAACATGATGTTAGGACAGTACATCCAGATTTCAGGCATTACAATGTCAGGACAGTACACCAAGATTTCAGACATCATGATGTCGGGACAGTATGCCTTCATTCAAACACCATGATGTCAGGAGAGTAAGACCAGATTTCAGACAACATGATGTCAGGACAGTACGCCCATATTTCAGACAACATGATTTCAGGACAGTACACCCATATTTCAGGCACAATGTCAGGACAGTATGCCCATATTTCAGACAACATGATGTCAGTACAGTACACCCAGATTTCAAACAACCTGACATCAGGACAGTACACCAAGATTTCAGGCATTACAATGTCGGGACAGTATGCCCAGATTTCAGACATCATGATGTCGGGACATTTTGCCCGGATTTCAGACAACATGATGTCAGGACAGTACGCCCAGATTTCAGTCATCATGATGTAAGGACAGTACCCCAATATTTTAAACAAAATGATGTCAGGACAGTTCACTCAGATTTCAGAAAACTTGATGTCAGGACAGTACGTCCATATTTCAGACACCACGATGTCAGGACAGAATGCCGATATTTCAGACAAAATGATTTCGGGACAGTATGCCTAGATTTCAGACACCATGATGTCAGGACAGTACGCCCATATTTCAGGCACCATGTCAGGAGAGTATGTCCATATTTCAGGCACCATGTCAGGAGAGGATGTCCATATTTCAGAAAACATGATATCAGGACAGTATGCCCATATTTCAGTCACCATGATGTCATGACAGTATGCCTAGATTTCAGGCACCATGTGAGGACAGTACGTTCATATTTGTGACAACATGACGTCAAGACAGTACACCCAGATTTCAGGCATTACAATTTCAGGACAGTATGCCCAGGTTTTAGACATCATGATGGCAGGACAGTACGCCTAGATTTCAGGCACCATGTCAGGTATGCCCATATTTCAGGCACCATGATGTCAGGACAGTATGCCTAGATTTCAGACACCATGATGTCAGGACAGTACGCCTAGATTTCAGGCACCATGTCAGGTATGCCCATATTTCAGGCACCATGTCAGGAGAGTATGTCCATATTTCAGAAAACATGATATCAGGACAGTATGCCCATATTTCAGGCACCATGATGTCAGGACAGTACGCCAATATTTCAGACACCATGATCCATATTTCAGGCACCATGATGTCAGGACAGTATGCCTAGATTTCAGGCACCATGTCAGGAGAGTATGTCCATATTTCAGGCACCATGTCAGGAGAGTATGTCCATATTTCAGAAAACATGATTTCAGGACAGTATGCCCATATTTCAGGCACCATGATGTCAGGACAGTATGCCTAGATTTCAGACACCATGATGTCAGGACAGTACGCCTAGATGTCAGGCAACATGTCAGGACAATATGCCTAGATTTCAGGCACCATGTGAGGACAGTACGCTCATATTTGTGACAACATGACGTCAAGACAGTACACCCAGATTTCAGGCATTACAATTTCAGGACAGTATGCCCAGGTTTTAGACATCATGATGGCAGGACAGTACGCCTAGATTTCAGGCACCATGTCAGGACAGTACGCTCATATTTCTGACAACATGACGTCAGAACGGTACGCCCAGATTTCAGACATTACAATTTCACAACAGTACGCCCAGATTTCAGACATCATGATGTCGGGACAGTACGCCCAGATTACAGACATCATGATGTTAGGACAGTAAACCCAGATTTCAGACAACACATTGTCAGGACAGTACGCCCATACTTCAGCCACCATGTCAGGACAGTACGTCCATATTTCAGACAACATGATGTAAGGACAGTACGTTCATATTTCAGACAGAATGATTTCAGAACAGTACACCTAGATTTCAGACACCATGATGTCAGGACAGTACGCCAATATTTCAGACAACATGATGTCAGGCCAGTTCACTCAGATTTCAGAAAACTTGATGTTAGGACAGTACGTCCAGGTTTTAGACACTATGATGTCAGGACAGTACGCCCATATTTCAGGCACCATGTCAGGACAGTGCGTCCATATTTCAGACAACATGATGTCAGGCCAGTAAACCCAGATTTCAGACAACACAATGTCAGGACAGTATGCCCATACTTCAGCCACCATGTCAGGACAGTACGTCCATATTTCAGACACCATGATGTAAGGACAGTACGTTCATATTTCAGACAGAATGATTTCAGGACAGTACACCTAGATTTCAGGCACCATGATGTCAGGACAGTACGCCAATATTTCAGACAACATGATGTCAGGCCAGTTCACTCAGATTTCAGAAAACTTGATGTTAGGACAGTACGTCCAGGTTTTAGACACTATGATGTCAGGACAGTACGCCCATATTTCAGGCACCATGTCAGGACAGTGCGTCCATATTTCAGACAACATGATGTCAGGCCAGTTCACTCAGATTGCAGACAAGAGGCCCATGGGCCTTAACGGTCACCTGATATATTTATACAGAGAGTTGATTTCGCTTTTAACATGAACAGAAATATTATTCAAAGTGACAAAAAACAATAAAACCACCTTATTCAATATCAAGCATACAGATTTCAGACTAAAAAGGATTTGAAACTAGCACCTCTGATTCTAAACAAGGAAAATGAAGAAATTTTAGCACACTGACTCCCTTGAGCCCCACCCTACAGCCCTTGGGGGTAGGGCTGGCTCAAAATTTTCAAAGTATCAAACTGTCAACTCAAGGTTATAATTCCAATCAAGTTATTAACATGTAATA
>NW_018479874.1:0-1008 GCF_002113885.1 Mizuhopecten yessoensis | reverse complement strand
AGTACACCCAGATTTCAGGCAATATGATGTCAGGACAGTACGCTCATATTTCAGGCAATATGATGTCAGGAGAGTACGCCAAGATTTCAGACAACATAATGTCAGGACAGCACATTTAGAATTCGGACAACATGATGTTAGGACAGTACACCCAGATTTCAGACAACGTGACGTCAGGACAGTTCGCCAAGATTTCAGACAAGATGATGTTAGGACAGTATGCCCAGATTTCAGAAATCTTGATGTCAGGACAGTACGCCAATATTTCAGACAAGATGTTGGTTGGACAGTAAGCCCAGATTTCAGACAACATGATGTTAGGACAGTACACCCAGAGTTCAGAAATCTTGATGTCAGGACAGCAGCCAATATTTCAGACACCATGATGTCAGGACAGTTCGCTCATATTTCAGACAACATGTTGTTAGGACAGTAAGACCAGATTTCAGACAACACGATGTCAGGACAGTGTAGCCTAGATTTCAGGCACCATGATGTTAGGACAGTACGCCCATATTTGAGACAACATGATTTCAGGACAGTACACCCAGATTTCAGGCAATATGATGTCAGGACAGTACACCAAGATTTCAGACAACATGATGTCAGGACAGTACGCCCAGATTTTAGGCAACATGATGTCAGGACATTACACCCAGATTTCAGACATCATGATTTCGGGACAGTATGCCCAGATTTCAGACACCATGATGTTAGGACAGTACGCCAATATTTTAGACACCATGATGTCAGGACAGTACGACAATATTTCAGACACCATGATGTCAGGACAGTTCACTCATAATATCAGACAACATAATGTCAGGGCAGTATGCCCGTATTTAAGACACCGTGATGTCAGGACAGTACACCCAGATTTCAGGCAATATGATGTCAGGACAGTACAGCAAGATTTCAGGCAATATGATGTCAGGACAGTACACTAAGATTTCAGACATCATAATGTCAGGACAGTACGACCATATTTCAGACATCATAATGTCAGGA
>NW_018479873.1:61697-86062 GCF_002113885.1 Mizuhopecten yessoensis | reverse complement strand
ATACCAATATGACATGTTTAGTTACGCTTACTTTATGTATACCAATATGTCATATATAGTAACGCTTACTTTATGTATACCAATATGACATGTTTAGTTACGCTTACTTTATGTATACCAATTGGACATATTAAGTAACGCTTTCTTTATGTATACAAATGTGACATATTTTGTAACGCTTACTTTATGTATACCAATTGGACATATTAAGTAACGCTTTCTTTATGTATACAAATGTGACATATTTTGTAACGCTTACTTTATGTATACCAATATGACATATTTGATAACGCTTACCTTTTGTATACCAATATGACATATTTAGTAACGACTACTTTATGTTTACCACTGTGACATATTCAGTAACGCTTACTTTATGTATACCAATGTGACATATTTAATAACGCTTACTTTATGTATACCAATATGACATATATAGTAACGCTTACCTTATGTGTACCAATATGACATATTTAGTAACGCTTAATTTATGTATACCAATATGACATGTTTAATTACGACTACTTTATGTTTACCACTGTGACATATTTAGTAACGCTGACTTTATGTATACCAATATGACATGTTTAATTACGACTACTTTATGTTTACCATTGTGACATATTAAGTAATGCTGACTTTATGTATACCAATATGACATGTTTAATTACGACTACTTTATGTTCACCAATGTGACATATTTAATAACGCTGACTTTATGTATACCAATATGACATGTTTAATTACGACTACTTTATGTTCACCAATGTGACATATTTAATAACGCTGACTTTATGTATACAAATATGACATGTTTAGTAACGCTTGCTTTATGTATACCAATGTGACATATTTAGTAACGCTTACTTCATGTATACCAATATGAAATCTTTAGTAACGCTTACTTTATGTATACCAATATGTCATATTTAGTTACGCTTACTTTATGTATACCAATATGACATATATAGTAACGCTTACCTTATGTGTACCAATATGACATATTTAGTAACGCTTACTTTATGTATACCGATATGACATGTTTAGTAACGCTTACTTTATGTTTACAAATATGACATATTAAGTAACGCTTACTTTATGTATACCAATATGTCATATTTAGTAACGCTTACTTGATGTATACCAATGTGACATATTTAGTCACGCTTACTTTATATATACCAATGTGACATATTTAGTCACGCTTACTTTATATATACCAATGTGACATATTTAGTCACGCTTACTTTATATATACCAATGTGACATATTTAGTCACGCTTACTTTATATATACCAATGTGACATATTTAGTCACGCTTACTTTATATATACCAATGTGACATATTTAGTCACGCTTACTTTATATATACCAATGTGACATATTTAGTCACGCTTACTTTATATATACCAATGTGACATATTTAGTCACGCTTACTTTATGTATACCAATATGGCATATTTAGTGACGCTTATTTTATGTATACCAATATGTCATATTTAGTAACGCTTATTTTATGTATACCAATATGTCATATTTAGTAACGCTTATTTTATGTATACAAATATGTCATTTTTAGTAACGCTTACTTTATGTATACCAAGGTGACATATTTAATAACGGTTACTTTATGTATACCAATATGACATGTTTAGTAACGCTTACTTTATGTATACCAATGTGACATATTTAGTAACGCTTACATTATGTTTACCAATATGAAATATTAAATAACGCTTACTTTATGTATACCAATGTGACATATTTAATAACGCTTACTTTATGTATACCAATGTGACATATTTAATAACGGTTACTTTATGTATACCAATATGTCATATTTAGTAACGACTACTTTATGTATACCAATGTGACATATTGAGTAACGCTTACATTATGTTTACCAATATGACATATTAAGTAACGCTTACTTTATGTATACCAATGTGACATATTTAGTAACGCTTACTTCATGTATACCAATATGACATATATTGTAACTCTTACTTTATGTATACCAATTTGTCATATTTAGTTACGCTTACTTTATGTATACCAATATGACATGTTTAGTATCAAAATAACAGAAATCGTATACACTATTCATTATCATAATTCATTTTCAAAATGTATCGGTCATTTTGTTATGATACCCCGTCACTCAACCTGGTGTTATGCAAGGAGTTCTTTTACAGTTATCTGCAATTATTGTTCATTTATACGTAACTACATATGACGAAAAAAAAAATCGAAGTGGGGGCCAAATGTTGACTCAACCTTTCCGGTAGCAAATTGCATGTTTTCCCTACAATGCCCTTGTTTCTTAGGGTATCATTGACGGGGTTTGAGGTTTAAAGTGTTTAATAGTAGTCTCAGTTTTACATGTATGTAGGTATATGTGTATGGACTGATATATAAATTTTAAAACACACGACACTTGAAATGATTTGAAATAAACGGATATGACAACGACAATGATAATCACACTGTTTTTACGGCCAGTAATACGATTTCGCGCGTCATGTAATCAGGAACTTATGACGAAATATACCTTTTCTATATTAAAGTGTTGTGGTAAAGATGACCTGCACGGCCGTCACCACGTGTCGACCACAAAGTACGCCGTGTTAACAAGCACCTAACAACATGGCCGCTCTGTTATACAACGTCACATCACAGGAGCTCCTCCTGTCGACATACAGACAACACTTTCATGTACGCCCTGCTTCCTTTTCAAATATGTACATACGTATATATTTAGCTTTTAAGCAATTAAAAATCTTCACTAAAATGCCCCACCGCCGATTAAAACTTGGAGAGAAGGTGAGTAACAGCTCCCTCGTAATGAAGGTCTGGTGAATTTGTTGGTTACTTGTTGAGGGGAATCGCTGGATGTGCGGTATTGAAGCTGTGGAAATGGTACGCATTTCTTTTGATACTATATATTAACACAGAAATAAGTTGTTCTAAATATCTATATTGATTATTTATTTTAGGTATATGTTTGCAATTATCTTGATGATCCAGTAAGCTTCATACATGTGAACTGATATTTTTTGATAGGGAAAGTTGTTATTTGCTATCATTAATAAAAAACAGTTAAATCAATGATTATTTAAATTTTAATTGGCGATCAACTTAATCGACGATCATTTATTTTATAATTGACGAACAGTTTAATCGACAATCATTTAATTTCAATCGACGATCAATTTAGCCAAAGGGAATATTTTATATGATGCATGATTGTGAATGAAAACAAAGTTTAATAACTGATCAATGATAAGACCAACCAATTGATATGTATCGTGTACGAAACAGTAATGATTTCAGAGGTGGAATTTTACATGGCGAACGTTAATTGGAATAACATGATGCCCGAAAATGTCTTAAAAATATGAACTTTTCTTAAATTTTGTGTTTAGGGTGGGCTATCTTTCCGTCTATTAGTGCTGTTTGGGTCGTTGACCTTAGGAAGTGCTATGATAGGAGAAATTCCCCTTCCTAACAGCCTTGAAAACTGCTTCCGGTCATTTGCAAGGCAGACTTCTGTGTCGCTGACCGTTGGTCAGGCGATAGGATACCACTGTAATCAACAGTTTATGTGGCAGCAGGCGGGTATCAATAACTGGATGAGATACAATATCACCAGCCAGGAGTACGACTGGTTCTCCAGGTTAGTAGTCAAATACCGGACATCTCTAATCATACCCAGGACACTGTACACAATTTTAATCAGTTTGAAAACTATTCATACAATGTATTCTACCTTTACTTTCTAACATTAAGTCATATCCCACCTTTGACTTTCATATCCCACCTTTGACTTTCATATCCCGTCATTGACTTTCATATCCCACCTTTGACTTTCATATCCCGTCATTGGCTTTCATATCCCACCTTTGACTTTCATATCCCGTCATTGACTTTCATATCCCACCTTTGACTTTCATATTCCGTCATTGACTTTCATATCCCACCTTTGACTTTCATATCCCACCTTTGACTTTCATATCCCGTCATTGACTTTCATATCCCGTCATTGACTTTCCAACATGCAGTCATATCCTATTAAGTGTAAGACATGATGAGTAATTGCGCAGCATGATATGCTAGTGTACGACTTAGGGTTTATTGTACGACAGGATGATATTTTCAGATGAGGTTCATAGGCGTTATGAATGCCCACTGCATTACAAGAAAATAGAACATGAACCGCATCTTAAAGCAAGCTGTTTAAAGCTTGATTATTATATAGAATGCATTATCACAATCTCAGGGCATGTTAATATATTTTATTATGACGTCACGATGGTTGGTATTGTCCAAGGAATTACACAGTAACGATGTATTTACTGCACACCAAAGTATTCGTGCAACAAAGTAATAATTGTGGTTTTAGTCAAAAGTGGTAGTTTTTACTTGTTCACAGTAAATAAGGATCATTTTAATATTGAAGTCATTTTTTATCTTGTCACAGCGTTGATATGAATAAGTATGTTTGTCCACGTCTATTTATTGTTTCCTTTCTAGCTTGCTGTATCTTCCAAATCGAGGAAAACGATATGCTAAGAAACCGGAGGTCCGTGTAAGAAAGGAGATACGGGCGCTGACAGAGCGTGAGCGAAACGACTATCATAGGGCTATACAACTACTGAAATCAGACACGGTGGGTAAAACACGCACTATATAAATATGACATTCATTAGCAGGTGACAGTGAATATTGTCAACCCGAGAAAACCATTGTCACCCTCGGCTTCGCCTCGGGTGACAATGGGTTTTTGAGGGGTGACAATATTTACCGTCACCTGCTAATGAATGTCATAGCTATTTTGTTACACCAAAAGTCTTTGTAGCTCAGAAACGGCAGCAAACCTCAATAATGACATCTTGTGTGCTGATAGTCTGCTGTTTACAATCGCTATCGCACCGGCGCTTGATAAAATTGGCTGTTGCCGTCAAACGTTCTTGTGACCATCACAGTGGGGAAACGAAGCGGTGAACGCACATTTTTCGCGCATGTGATAATTTTCTTTGTCTCATGGCAATATCACCCGCGCCCCTTAAAACCAATGTATTTTCGGAGGGTGACAGAGATTTTTTGTTTAATTTTCTCCCAACCAATCAAATAGCTAGAAATTCACTTGAGGTGTAACATTAAGTCATATACCCTCTAAAGGAGATACGGGCGCTGACAGAGCGTGAGCGAGACGACTGTCAAAGTGCTATACAACTACTGAAATCAGACACGGTGGGTATAACACACACTTAGTAATATACCCTCTACAGGAGATACGGGCGCTGACAGAGCGTGAGCGAGACGACTGTCAAAGTGCTATACAACTACTGAAATCAGACACGGTGGGTATAACACACACTTAGTAATATACCCTCTAATGGAGAAACGGGCGCTGACAGAGCGTGAGCGAGACGACTGTCATAGTGCTATACAACTTCTGAAATCAGACACGGTAGGTATAACACACACTTAGTAATATACCCTCTAAAGGAGATAGGGCGCTGACAGAGCGTGAGCAAGACGACTGTCATAGTGCTATACAACTTCTGAAATCAGACAGGGTAGGTATAACACACACTTAGTAATATACCCTCTAAAGGAGATAGGGCGCTGACAGGGCGTGAGCGAGACGACTGTCATAGTGCTATACAACTTCTGAAATCAGACACGGTAGGAATAACACACACTTAGTAATATACCCTCTAAAGGAGATAGGGCGCCGACAGAGCGTGAGCGAGACGACTGTCATAGTGCTATACAACTACTGGAATTTTAAACTATACCGTCCAGTGTCGGGATTTTCAAATTAAACTCTCAACTGACATTTAAATACTATCCTGTATCGTCGCGACATTGACATGATATATTCTTATATCATGACATTTGGATAAAACACTCTAGTGTTGTGTCTTTTAAATGATAATCTCTATTGTCATGACATTAATGAAACCATCTAGTGTCGTGATATTTCATTGATAACATCTAATGTCGTGATATTTCATTGATACCATCTAATGTCGTGAAATTTCATTGATACCATCTAGTGTGTTATTTCAATGATACCATCTAGTGTCGTGATATATCATTTATATAATCTAGTGTGTTATTGCATGGATACCATCTAGTGTCGTGATATTTCATTGATACCATCTAGTGTCGTGATATTTCATTGATACCCTCTAGTGTGTTATTTCATTGATACCATATAGTGTGTTATTTCATTGATACCATCTAGTGTCGTGATATATCATTTATATAATCTAGTGTGTTATTGCATTGATACCATCTAGTGTCGTGATATTTCATTGATACCATCTAGTGTGATATTTCACTGATACCATCTAATGTCGTGATATTTCAATGATACCATCTATTGTGTTATTTCATTGATACCCTCTAGTGTCGTGATATTTCATTGATACCCTCTAGTGTCGTGATGTTTCATTGATACCATCTAGTGTGTTATTTCATTGATACCATCTAGTGTCGAAATATATATTTTATATCATCTAGTGTGTTATTTCATTGATACCATCTACTGTCGTGATATTTCATTGATACCCTCTAGTGTGTTATTTCACTGATACCATCTAATGTCGTGATATTTCAATGATACCATCTAGTGTGTTATTTCATTGATACCCTCCAGTGTCGTGATATTTCATTGATATCCTCTAGTGTTTTTTCATTGATACCATCTAATGTGGTGATATTTCATTGATACCCTCTAGTGAAGTGATATTTCATTGATACCATCTAATGTCGTATTATTTCATTGACACCATCTGATGTCGTGATATTTTCTTGATACCCTCTAGTGTCGTGATATTTCATTGACACCATCTAATGTGGTGATATTTCATTGATACCCTCTAGTGTCGTGATATTTCATTGATACCCTCTAGTGTCGTGATGTTTCATTGATACCATCTAGTGTGTTATTTCATTGATACCCTCCAGTGTCGTGATATTTCATTGATATCCTCTAGTGTTTCTTCATTGATACCATCTAATGTGGTGATATTTCATTGATACCCTCTAGTGAAGTGATATTTCATTGATACCATCTAATGTCGTATTATTTCATTGACACCATCTGATGTCGTGATATTTTCTTGATACCCTCTAGTGTCGTGATATTTCATTGATACCCTCTAGTGTGTTATTTCATTGATACCATCTAGTGTGTTATTTCATTGATACCCTCCAGTGTCGTGATATTTCATTTATATCCTCTAGTGTTTCTTCATTGATACCATCTGATGTCGTATTATTTCATTGACACCATCTAGTGTCGTGATATTTCATTGATACCATTTAGTGTGATATTTCACTGATACCATCTAATGTCGTGATATTTCAATGATACCATCTAGTGTGTTATTTCATTGATTCCATCTAGTGTCGTATTATTTCATTGATACCATCTGATGTCGTTTTATTTCATTGACACCATCTGATGTCGTGATATTTTATTGATACCCTCCAGTGTCGTGATATTTCATTGATATCCTCTAGTGTTTCTTCATTGATACCATCTGATGTCGTATTATTTCATTGATACCATCTGATTTCGTATTAGTTCATTGACACCATCTGATGTCGTGATATTTTATTGATACCCTCTAGTGTTTTTTCATTGATCCCATCTGATGTCGTATTATTTCATTGACGCCATCTGATGTCGTGATATTTTATTGATACCCTCTAGTGTTTTTTCATTGATCCCATCTGATGTCGTATTATTTCATTGATACCATCTGCTGTCGTATTATTTCATTGACACCATCTGATGTCGTGATATTTTCTTGATACCCTCTAGTGTCGTGATATTTTGTTGATACCCTGTAGTGAAGTGATATTTCATTGACACCATCTAATGTCGTGATATTTCATTGATCCCATCTGATGTCGTATTATTTCATTGACGCCATCTGATGTCGTGATATTTTATTGATTCCCTCTAGTGTTTTTTCATTGATACCATCTGATGTCGTATTATTTCATTGACGCCATCTGATGTCGTGATATTTTATTGATACCCTCTAGTGTTTTTTCATTGATCCCATCTGATGTCGTATTATTTCATTGATACCATCTGATGCCGTATTATTTCATTGACACCATCTGATGTCGTGATATTTTCTTGATACCCTCTTGTGTCGTGATATTTCATTGACACCATCTAATGTGTTGATATTTCATTGATACCCTCTAGTGTCGTGATGTTTCATTGATACCATCTAGTGTGTTATTTCATTGATTCCATCTAGTGTCGTATTATTTCATTGATACCATCTGATGTCGTTTTATTTCATTGACACCATCTGATGTCGTGATATTTTCTTGATACCCTCTAGTGTCGTGATATTTTGTTGATACCCTGTAGTGAAGTGATATTTCATTGATACCATCTAATGTCGTGATATTTCATTGATAACATCTGATGTCGTATTATTTCATTGATACCATCTGATTTCGTATTAGTTCATTGACACCATCTGATGTCGTGATATTTTATTGATACCCTCCAGTGTCGTGATATTTCATTGATACCCTGTAGTGAAGTGATATTTCATTGACACCATCTAATGTCGTGATATTTCATTGATAACATCTGATGTCGTATTATTTCATTGATACCATCTGATTTCGTATTAGTTCATTGACACCATCTGATGTCGTGATATTTTATTGATACCCTCCAGTGTCGTGATATTTCATTGATAAACTCTAGTGTCGTGATATTTCATTGATACCATTTAGTGTGAAATATCACGACATTAGATGGTATCAGTGAAATAACACACTAGAGGGTATCAATGAAATATCACGACACTAGATGTCGTATTATTTCATTGACACCATCTGATGTCGTGATATTTTATTGATACCATCTAGTGTGATATTTCATTGATACCCTCTAGTGTCGTGATATTTTGTTGATACCCTGTAGTGAAGTGATATTTCATTGATACCATCTAATGTCGTGATATTTCATTGATACCATCTGATGTCGTATTATTTCATTGATACCATCTGATGTCGTATTATTTCATTGATACCATCTGATTTCGTATTAGTTCATTGACACCATCTGATGTTGTGATATTTTATTGATACCCTCTAGTGAAGTGCTATTTCATTGATACCATCTAATGTGGTGATATTTCATTGATACCCTCTAGTGTTTTTTCATTGATACCATCTAATGTGGTGATATTTCATTGATACCCCCTAGTCAAGTGATATTTCATTGATACCCCCTAGTCAAGTGATATTTCATTGATACCATCTAGTGTCGTATTATTTCATTGGTACCATCTGATGTATTATTTCATTGACACCATCTGATGTCGTGATATTTTATTGATACCATCTAGTGTCGTATTATTTCATTGACTCCATCTGATGTCGTATTATTTCATTGACACCATCTGATGTTGTGATATTTTATTGATTCCCTGTAGTGAAGTGATAATTCATTGATACCATCTAATGTCGTATTATTTCATTGGTACCATCTGATGTATTATTTCATTGACCCCATCTGATGTCGTGATATTTATTGATACCCTCCAGTGTCGCGATATTTCATTGATACCCTTTAGTGAAGTGATATTTTATTGATTCCCTGTAGTGAAGTGATAATTCATTGATACCATCTAATGTCGTATTATTTCCTTGACACCATCTGATGTTGTGATATTTTATTGATCCCCCCCAGTGTCGTGATATTTCATTGATACCCCCGTCTGTCGTGATATTTCACTGATACCCTCTAGTGTCGTGATCTTTTATTGATACCCTGCAGTGAAGTGATATTTCATTAATACCCTCTAGTGCCGCGATACTTGAAATAAAGTTCTACTATCCAAGTATTACTCGTATATTTCTGATCACTAAAAATAAGTATTGGAAAATATTTCCACCCATTCCATTTGAGCCACACAGTGATAACTCATAATTCTGAAGCCCGAGGACTTAAAAACATTAAAGTACCTATCTACCAAATTTGCTGGCTCTTGGGTCAGTATTTTTTCTTCCTGGTACTTTTCTTCATGTTTATCGCTAGTATAATTTAACACAGATTCAATATGTGAACGAATCCGTTCATGTATATTATCAAATAAATTGGCATCATTGGAATCGGGTATAACAATTAAAATAGCGAATCATCATAACATTTTATGTACAGAATATTTCATTAACACATTTTTCTAGTACTTGGAAAATATCATATTTGCATAGCTTCAAATAATTGGAAGAGCTGGGTGGAATGTATGTAAATACCAACACTAAGTCGATAGAATGGTTAGTATTGGTCAAGTGTTACCGGGATAGTGGTATCATGCCTCACCTACATTAACAAACTTAGCTATGGTATTGCGTACAAGTAAAACTATTCCACCACCTTGTATACTTCTTGTTCATAGTCGAGGTATTACACTTGTTGCATAGTCCTCCAGATCCAGCTAAAAGTATTTTGAAATCAAGCACTCCGACAGAAAAATAATGTCATAAGCAAATATGAAATACCAATTTAGTTTATCTATCTGGAACTCGGGTAAATTGACTAAATGGCGAGTATGATTAGTTTTACCACTCTTTTTAATAACAGAGCCGCCTTGGTCTAACTATTTATTTGCCGTGTAGTATACTTGATTAACTGTGGGGTTGGTTCAAATGAATGACCTTCACATCCAATAAAGATTATAGAGGTAAAACAAGTAATGTCAAATGCAACAAGCCAATACCATGATTTAAAGATCAAATGTTCGTCAAATTGTTTACAGTTTTTGATTTATTTATACTTTAAAGCTAGGTTATTTTTCAGAGTATTTATCCGAACAAGTACGACTCATTCACTAACCTCCACACCGGATTGACCACCATCGCGTCCCACGGGGGTCCGAACTTCCTCGGCTGGCATAGGGTTTACCTTCTCATGTGAGTACCACCATGTCGTCGGCTACTCTTACTTCGTGGTATGTTGTCTACGTTAAGTTATATTCTGTCATGACTTTTCCGTCCTTGTACTGTTTTGTCCTAAACCTTGTTAGGTTTTCCGTGCATTACCTAATCAAAGTTAAACCTAACGATACATAGAAACCTAACATGTACCCGTTGAACTACAGGTATGCTGGACAGACGGGTAATGTCCACTTGCCGCTTTCATGTGGATTTGGCTTATATGTTCACATTTTTAAACTGGAAGAAGTGTTGGTTCTACTGTGGGATGGATTACGGGGTCATTCTTAATAAAAGGACCTCAATCCTGCCTTCCGTGGTCTTTATCAGCCCTTAAATGTTCCCTAACTATGCTCTTTTGAGCTTGTTTTCCCTCCAATCATCTACACGATAGCTTTTCTGTCTTCGACCACCACCACAATCAAGGCTCTACAGTTCACACTTTCCCTGTTGCTACTCAGTCAAAGGGTAATCAATTTGTCACCCAGCTGCTGTGAAAGCAATAACCTCAGTTTGCATGAGCGCGTTTTATACATAGGTTGTTCAAAGTTCTCAGGGAGAGGGAGTGCCTGCCTCATTTGACACCATCGGCTTAGAGGCAGATATCCTACTGTATGCCATTTTTATCGTCAAAGTTAGCTCCAATAGCAAAGCTGCAGAAAGGCATTGTCATGTCTTCTGTTTAGGTCACTGTTTATGCCTTCTTATATAAAACTTGACATATACCTTCAAAACAGAAGGACATAAGAAGAACTTTGCAGCTACAGATATTCTCTTTAAAACAGGGCGTACAGATAATGCTCATTCTTCGAAGGGACGTGGATTTACACGGATAATGCTTAGCCTAATCCCAAGCAGTGCGCTGCTTCAGGCGAGTCTAAATCGTACTTAGAGGTGTAGAAAAGTTAAGAAAATGGCAGAAACTTTTTGTATACGACCAGTTCTCGACGGAGTTACGTCCATTCCATCAGACGCTTAACAGAATTAGACAATCGTTGTGGAACTTTATAGCTGTCTAAGTGATGATAACAATGGTTTAAAAGGGAATAATCAAGGAGTACGATAACCAATTTCGAGAAATGGCAGAGTCGTTTCATTCCCAGCACTTCATTTGAAACTGGAAAATACTGTATTGGCATTGTCGTAAAACAAAGGGAAATTCTGAAAGTTTTAAATTTAGATCTTGCCTTCATGAATATCTCTTGGTTCTCTGGGTAAGCCATACTTACCTTAACCCACCCGGTGAAGAAGATCACCTCATGGGGGAGCCTTTGTGAAAATGTAATTCATGTAGTGCTTCTGTCGTTTTCTTTCTTGATTCTGCACGGAAACGCTTTCATGCCAGGCCGGGGTGTAACTGGATAGTCACACCCATTCCGAGAATCTGTCCGACAATTACCTCTTGAAGGAATACAATGGACTTGACTGACAAGAAGGCAATCTTTTTGACAGTGCAGTCTTTGCGGATGACCATTCATTAACTCAAAACAATTCGACAGCTTTCGCTTGTCTGTGGAAAAAAAAGGAGCGAGTGACACCAGATAACATGTAGAAAGGTTTCTGGCCATTGCTTTGCAGAGATGCAGGGAGACGCATTCTAGTCAATCTGAATATCTAGCCTTATCTCGGGCATTGTCAGCCAATGCCAACCAAAGTCTTGAGTGGTATATGACGCTCTCTGTCTTGATTGGAACAGAATAAGTTCGTTCGCATTCCCTCAGTTCAGCCTTGTAGGCAAGGTGCTTCGACACTTTTAAGGGCTTTATTTGATTCCATATTATGATAACTCGTTGCAGCCGAGGCAATCGTGGCTTTCGGCGATGAAGTAATGTCTTCAGACGTTCTTGAGGCTACAACAGGTCCGGTCTTCTTCTCCTTGGTTCCCATTCACATCGAGAACGTATTTTTTGTGATTGGTGTAACGAAAAGCAGATTGATCTGTTCTGGTGATTGCCAATTTTCTTTTTACTTTGTTGAAAGGACGTAGCCTTGTGCAAGGAGCTACGAATGGTTGTTCTGAGATTTCGAGTGGTTGCAATGTTCTGTTTGGATACCTTTTGTTCCTAACGTTTTCCTGTAGTCCCCAAGTAGCCATCGTATTCAGATAGGAAGCTACGAAGATATCCACAGAATAGAAGAATATAAAGACACTATACAAAAAAGTAACAAACTAAAAAGACTAGCTTCAAACTATTACATTGACTTTATCATTTACTAAACTAATGATTGTAGTATGTCCCCCTGCATGTCGAATTTTATGTTCTAGGTTTGAGAATGCATTACGACAGAAGGTGCCATCTGTAACAGTTCCTTACTGGGCTTCGTCGATGGATTCAAAGATGCTGGATCCCACACAATCTATCATTTGGACTGAACGCTTCTTCGGGAACGGGAACGGATTGGTCAGAACTGGTCCCTTTGCAGACTGGATGACCAGATCTGGCCCTCTTATTCGGAATATTGGTGATTCGGGAGGGTACCTATTCCGCGACGAAGGGATTCGGAACATTTTACGGGAAACTAGAACTGCCGCCATCACTGAACCAGAAGCGGCCCCAAACAATAACATAGAGTTTCTCCATGGGCGTATCCATGACTACATTGACGGACAAATGTCGATGTTAGCGACTTCGTCCCAGGATCCTGTGTTTTTTGCACATCATGCATATGTTGACTTTATTTGGGAGGTATTCAGAGGGCAGCAGAGGCGTCTTGGGATTGATCCTCAGTCGGACTATCCCGATGTTGTCAACCATACGTTACACACAGCAACGGCTCCATTAGGGTTCGGTAATCTCCGTAATATCGACAGTTACAGTAATAATTTTATTGATGGTATATATGCATACGCACCTGTGCCGCATTGTTCGATCAGTAATAGGGACTGCGGATCGCCATACCTCCGCTGTGAGATGATCAACTCAATAGCTTCATGTGTAGCGGAGACTGGAGCCATAAAACGTCCCGATTCAGAACCGAGCGGCGCGCAACCTTCACTGGCGGTAACAGACTCCAACCCTAATACTGGCATCAACGCTCAGAGGAATGCAAACGGAAAAGTTACAGATAATGCCTGGCAACAACAACAAAATCAACAACCGAAACTAAATTTCGCAGGGAGGTTTCAGTCTGTGAATCATCCTTCTTTCTTGGGACGACGTAATCGTGTCCCTTTCACTGGACCCCTTTCACCGTCACATACAATGCTGTTTGCCAATACGGGTATGCCATTAGGACGCATAAGTGGAATGAGTGAGGGCACTGGCACAGCAAATTTTAATGGTTTTGAAATTCGTCAGACATTCAACACACAGAATATGGCAGGTTCACAGGGTTCAACAAACTCAATATCAAATCAGGATTTCGAAGGAAGATTTTTTGGGGGCATGAATCCAGATCTGCTGACCCCATTAGAGGACGGTGTCTCTAACGTTACAGTCAACCAGCAAGGAGAGCCAGGTACGTCAGACAGCCCTATCGGAAACCCTCAGTGTGCAGCTATCCCGATCAACCAGGGATATCAAAACACGTATAATTTGAACGGAAGAGCTGATATCCGTCAATGGGTTTATCTTCCGGTTAAAATAATATCACGCAGACCGCCAAATTTCCGTACTTACTCGTCTTTTCCTGTTATGGACGGGCGTGTGTCTGAGGAATCCGACATCTATTCACCGTTAGGTTACGCGATGTTGAAAGAGCGTTTCGTGTCAGGAAAATTGGCTACAAACCCAACATGTCAAAATGGAAACGCAGACTCCGGAAAGGTGTTCGTCCAATCAAATGGAATCAACTATTTAGGAAGTTATAAAGAATACGCCATTGTGGATAGACGATTAACGATATCGATAGCAACAGCATTTGTGGCTGTGAAAAGTCCAGCTGAAGGAGCAACAGATGTCATGTTGTCAGCATTTGATTCCTGTGGGAGAATGTGTATGCCATTCTGTCGTATCCCGGGGTCAACTGTAGGAGAGACTCGACCATGCTCGGGTGCCATCCGAGTGACGTCAGCATATCCAAAGCTCTATGGCATTGACTACGGGGAGGCCGTGCTAGGTACATGGTCCATGACGGGTGCGGGGGGATGTCCAACACTCGATAACGATCATGTTTTTGTGTCGTTTTACTGTGATTACGTAGAGAAGTGGCCTTTTGTGGGGACCGAAGCTCCAGGTAATACCCCTGCTACTGAATCAGTGGCAGCCATGCCGATGACCCCTAACTTACAGACGGCTACCAGGGTCGCGAACGTGCAAGATGAATCGGCTACCTCTATTGCTGGTAAGTATAAATAAAACTGTACCAACAACACTTGTTGCTTGCTTTTAATGAATCACGTGATGATACTCTCAAGTGAGTTTTTTCAATGAAGTTCTTCGTCCCCCTTACCGATCGTCATTGGGATAAATCGAATAGAAGTAACATATAACATATACAATATTGGACGCTACTTTGTTTCGTTTTATCGGGATAATCCAATATTTTGCCAACATTACACTTGGTAAATAGTATCTCCAAATGTCTCCCTAGTGTTCTGTTACATCACGCTATCTACTTTATATGTTACGGCGTAAAGCTAACGACGTCATTAAGTTTTACAACTCATACAAGCTATCTACTTTATATGTTTCGGCGTAAAGCTAACGACGTCATTAAGTTTTACAACTCATATAAGAACGCTTTATTTTCTGTACAACTAATTTTGGAAGACGTTTTTACTTATCAAGCTTATTGTTAGGCGACGTTATTATCTTACATATTGTTTTTTGTTGTTGTTGTTGTTTTGTGTAATTGGGGAATCGGCGCACATTTTAATAGATAATTACTTTTTTGTAACCACACTAGTAAATGATTTTCTCTGTGACTTATCCTAGATTACGTGTTTGAGTGTTCGGTTACATTAAACAATTACCGATCTAACCAAAATGTATTGACCTAACAAGATTCCATGTCGTTTTCAAAAGTAGTTAAAAATAAGAAATATATCCGTCTGACCCTGGCTTTAATGAAAAGCTTTTTAAAAAAAATCAATAGTATTTAATTGTTTAACTTCCTATGAAATATCCTCTTGTTTTGTTTTTACTTCTCTTTTTCCCCCTTGCAACTTTGGAATATTCGTTTATATATGGAATAAACTCTGTGTTCTAGACTGAAAATAAAATCAGTTGTTTTTTCACCTCTATTTATCCACATTACCTTATTATACTTCCTTGAACTGTATGGAATCTGTTATTTTCATGTTCACTTTGTTTATTTAAGTCTTCTAACTCAATACTTTTGATTTTCAAGATGCTGTTTTTCTTTTTTTAGGTTTATTATTATCAAAGTGTTTTGCTTTTTTGTATAATGATGTACCACCAATTTCCATTAACAATGTTTCTAAAAATAGTTAGTCATCTAATAGTACTTGTAAACTTGAATTAGAAGTATTATTGATAATTTCAGGATTACAGACAGGAAGGAAATACTGAATTTTTAAAGGTGCTCTTATTTATAAGATTCAAATAATCCTGGTCAAGCAATAAAGAATAATAAAAGGATCACTGTATATAAGGCCCTGTTTAGGCCCCGGTATACCCGGATTTTCACCTCTTTAATTTGTTCGAAGATGTCCTACTGTATCACATGCGAAAAAAAAGTAAGGTAAAAGTTTGACCGAAAGTGGGTCCAGGGGGTACCAAAAGGGGTGGGGTAAATCACAAATAAAATTTGCTGTTTTCACAATGAACTTCATCAACCAAAATAATACCAGATCTATTTTGAAAATTTGTGCAAATAAAACAGGCATATATAAAAGAATGAAATTCAATCGTCACTTAAAGATTGTTTATATAAAATGGAGGGTTAAGTCAGGGGTTCCTTTAAGTAATATTTGAATGAAAAGTGTTTTGTTTTCTCAATAATTTCCTTCTGCTTTATATTTTGAGTTGAAATTAACAACATTACGCATTTGAGTACACTTCCATAAAATGCATATTCACTACACACTTTCCTTATGTTTTATACTGTGAGTTATGGCTTCGGGACACATCTCAAACTTAGCGATTTCAAATATATCTCTATCTTAAAGATCCCCGTCTCTCGCCCAAAAGTGTAACCCATATCTTGCGGGATTTTCTTCAAGCTTTTTGGGAAACTATGAAATTTCGATTTAAAAAAAAAAAAAATCAATTGAACAAAATGAAATAAAATACACATTATTTGATGCAACAAATATAAAAATGGTTTATTAGAAATATAACACATACAAAATAATAACAATGTCAATATTGATGAAGAAAACAAAAAAACAGTAATTTTCTAACAACAACACTAAAACAAACAAAAATGCCGATTACATGAATCAATAAAATTCCGAGTGCCAATGCAACACGTTAAGGACAACGAAAAGAAAATAAAGGTGACAAAAAATAAATATCCTGCGGACTTGCTTATTCTACAAAAAAAGATAAAGATATTTTTTTTATTTTTTTTTATATTTTTTTATATACAAATATAATACAGTAGGCATTACCAACCAATTACTTCAAATATAATAACCAATATAAAACAAATTGCACATTGTGTATGAATAGCATTATAACAAACAATGTACTTCACTGTGTCATAGCAAAAATATCACAATGAACAACAATAACAAAGTTCCACATACTTTACACAACAATAATAATCGTAGCCTAGTACCGCATTCCCCACAACCTTTCGGGTCCAGGTATTCAGATAACACCGCGAGTTCAACCAATCGTCTACCCTGCGACCAGGAAAAAATGTTATTTGCGTATTCATGATCACAAGTCCTGGAGGGATCCTCATCGGACGTCGGTGTCTGCTCATCAGTCAAATTGTCAGTAGTAGGGGCCTCAATAGTCAGCCTCTCTTCAATGTGTGAACGAGTGTCACTTTGTTTCGTCGCATAGTCGTGATATAGCAGTTGATATTGGACATCGTTGTTGTTATTATTGTCAGTTAATGCCTTTAGTTTACATTTAAAACAGCCGTGTTTACGTTGGGCTTGCATGTCGGTCATGACTACCTCGACGTTGTTTACATCGTTACGACAGTTGTTTTGCCCAAACCTTCGCGATTGGAGACTTTCAATGCAAGGGACACAACTCTGTTGTCGAAACGTTATTCAAACGAAATATATTCAAGGAAAGATAACAACATTGTCGAAATGGTAATCAGGGGCAGGTGACTCTAACACTGAAAAACGACAGTGGAATCCTTTAGTGTTTTGCTCTGCCTGGGACGGGGATCCTTAAGTGAATTGAAAGTTGCAAGACACCCTTTATATGCTATAAGTGTAAGATATTAAAAGTTGATATTGTATATTATTATATAATATTTGCTCAACACCTGTGGCTGAAGTGAGTTTTGGAATACAAGAACTAAAGTGTATCTCCTTGCCTTACACCAAATATTTCCTTACAATATCAGTCTATACGACTTAGTCTAGCTTGGCGTATTCAAAGCATGACACTCTGGCTTTTGGTCAGCCTGGCATGTCATGCGTACCTCTGACTACTGTAAACACTCTACTGAGCCTGCCTAATCTACATACATTCATATAGACTGGTATTGTAAGGGAAATAGTTGGTGTGAGGCAAGGATGCATTATAGTCCTTGCATTCCAAAACACAAGAAAAAGTGTTATTTAGGTAAAAAGGCATTGTGGGATTAGTCTGAAACATTCAAAAACTAACTATCATCATATAACTAATATCTATGCCAAGTTACATGCTTATTCCATTATGCCATTTATGTATAACCAGCTCATAAACAGTGGATATGGGCAGAACAATTGATAAAGCAATGAAATGGGTTAAATTTAATGATTAAAACAGATACTTTCCTCGAAGAAAGGAGACCTAAAATTACCAGCAAATCAATATTCATATATTGAATTCAATTTCCAAAAAACAGAAATGGTATTATTTTGGTTGATTTAGCTCATTTTAAAAATAGCAAATTATATTTGTGATTTATCCTACCCGTTTTGGTACCCCCAAAACCTATTTTCGGTCAAACCTTTACCTTTCTTTCTTCTCATGTGATACAATAGGACATATTTGAACAAATTAAGGAGGTGAAAATCCGGGTATACCGGGGCCCCAAAAAGAGCCTTACAGACACTCATCCTTTCTAAGATTTTTACTTATTTAAAAATCATTAAACTTTAGAGTTATTATTGGGAAAGAATAGTCTGATCTTTAACCTAAATCTATACTTGTGTCACAAATACTTGGTAATACACTTCCAGAAACTAAATAGAAACATAACCTAGGTTTTAAAAAACAACATGTTCACCATGTTTATCGATTCATATTAGGACGCGTCTCTCTAAAGACATTAACTAATCTAAATCTCCATAATATCTTAAATTCTCGCTCCAGCGAAATAGCAATATATATCAGGGTTATACACTAAGTTGTAGTCACCACATACTATATACTTATCATTTTTAAAATCGTAAATAGTTTCCTCTTTCTTGACATAGATATATAGAGTAACCTGGACTTACTCTAATCAAAGCAGTTTTCCCCCTCATTATCTTGTAACGCTAAATATTTCCCAGTCAAATACACCCTTTCTCTCAATATCTTCACATTAAAATTGTCTTTTTTATCAAAACCATTCCACTAATCGTCCCCCGAGAATTAATAAGGAATAAAATCCTAAACCCCTTTCATTCCTCATTGTATCCTCTATGTCTGAGGCAAAACATGTGTCTTGAAGACAGATGCTACCATATTTTTTCCTCTCTTAAACATATCCTTTCGCTTTATCATGTCACCTCAACCCTGACAACTGGGAGGTACTATCTTAAATTCCATCTACCAATGTCAAACATACTTAATTAACCAGGACACCCCATGACAATGGAGTCGTACTTGTTTGGGAAAATGTTTGTTAATGAAAAGATACAGAAGATCTTAGAATCTTAAGAGAAGACGTAAACGGATAAATCTTGGTGTTGATAAATGTAAAACCTACTGGTAAAATCATACCACGTCAACAATCATCTGTTGCGTGTTTACAACTTCTATACGTTATAAACATTCTGCACCACAACACCTATCGTTACTCATCATACGTCTGGCAGAACTCTGCACCACAACACCTATCGTTACTCATCATACATATAGCAGAACTCTGCACCACAACAATTATCGTTACTCATCATACATCTAGTAGAACTCTGCATCACAACACCTATCGTTACTCATCATACATCTGGCAGAGTTCTGCCAGATGTATGATGCGTAACGATAGGTGTTGTGGTGCAGAATGTTTACAACTTCTATACGTTATAAACATTCTGCACCACAACCCCTATCGTTACTCATCATACATCTAGTAGAACTCTGCAACACAACACCTATCGTTACTCATCATTCATCTGGCAGAACTCTGCACCACAAAACCAATTGTAACTCATCATACATCTTGCAGAACTCTGCACCACACCACCTAACGTTACTCATCATACATATAGCAGAACTCTGCACCACATCAATTATCGTTACTCATCATACATCTGGCAACACTCTGCACCACAACACCTATCGTTACTTATCATACATCCGGCAGAACTCTGCACCACAACACATATCGTTACTCATCATACAGCCGGCAGAACTCTGCACCACAACACCAATCGTTACTCATCATACATCTGGCAGCACTCTGCACCACAACACCAATCGTTACTCATCATACATCTGGCAACACTCTGCACCACAACACCTATCGTTACACATCATACATCTAGCAGAACTCTGCACCACAACACCAATCGTTACTCATCATACATCTGGCAGAACTCTGCACCACAACACCAATTGTAACTCATCATACATCTGGCAGAACTCTGCACCACACCACCTATCGTTACTCATCATACATCTGGCAGAACTCTGCACCACAACACCTATCGTTAATCATCATACATCTGGCAGAACTCTGCACCACAACACCAATCGTTACTCATCATACATCTGGCAACACTCTGCACCACAACACCTATCGTTACTCATCATACATCTGGCAGAACTCATCACATCTAGCAGAACTCTGTACCACAACACCTATCGTAACTCATCATACATATAGCAGAACTCTGCACCACAACACCTATCGTTACTCATCATACATATAGCAGAACTCTGCACCACAACAACTATCGTTACTCATCATACATCTAGCAGAACTCTGCATCACAACACCTATCGTTACTCATCATACATCTGGCAGAACTCTGCACCACAACACCTATCGTTACTCATCATACATCTGGCAGAACTCTGCACCACAACACCTATCGTTACTCTGTTAAGGTGACAGAGTACATACCGTTCTAGTCATCGAAACGTCATATATTGGTTATACACTTATTGGTTGTGTAACAAGAACTTTTTATAAAACAACAAACGATTTCAATATAAACAAATAAGAAAACTAAATCAAAAATACGAAAGATGTAAAGAGATGAAGTGTGGAGACCCAGGGGACCAATGGTATTGCATTTCCTTTTACGGGCCACGGTATGTACATGCGTAATAGAAAACCTTCCAAGTGTCAAGTCAGTCGGATCATCTGTTTGTTTGACTGTATAAACAGATTAAGGTAGTTCGTATGTAATATTTGCACTATACAGTTAAAATGAAAATAAACATTTAAGCAAGAGTCTAAAATTTCAGAATGAAAATTTAAATATTGTTGATACTTGCCACATAACTTTGAAAAGTGTTTTAAAAATTACAAATATGTGACAAGTGTGTATATGAAACATGGACAAATATGAAAAGCATGGTCACATCGACATTCGTGGAGACTAATGGACAAATATTGATAACAAGGGAACTCATGCTAAATAACTTCATCTAAGGTATCAGACGAAATGAAGATAGTTGACTGTAATAAAAGCTGAGTTCACAATAAAGCGGAAAAATCGACAGAAACAAAGCAGCGTTCAATATTCTACGATCAACAAAGTATTGTTGGTCAGAAATGGCGGGAACACAATATATAGATGTTACTATAAATGGGGTGGCTCTTATGACAACCGTATAGAAGTCAGGGTGTTATTTTGTGGGAAATCTAGTGATTTTTAGAAAGGAATTTTCGGGAAAATTTACAAATATACATAGGTACTGTACATAAAAAGAGAAAATAGCAGAATGTCCTAGCAATCCGTATACAAATTTGGCAGTTAAGTTCCCATGAAAAGGACGGTGGTAAAAAAGGTCGTGGCGTATATCTGCCAAAACGTGGAAGGGCAAATCTTCTACACATGTAAGCCTATATTATTTTATGTTGCAGTTTGTCACATCGGCCAGGGCTGTGTTATACATGATTACTGTCGCCCGTGTACAGATGGCACCGTACACATGTGTCAGGGCTCCTGCTTGCTGTATGCTCAGTGTCGGGGTGGCATATACCACATACAGACGTGTAGGACCCGACAGATGTTCCACCTCCGGCCCAAAATATGCCAAACTGGATTTAGACAATGTCAAGAAGGGAAAAAAACTCCAGCAAACCTACAGATGAAAAACAACAATCCCCAGTTGATAACGAATCCTAGTCACTCCGACTAATTGCTCAGCTATACAAATACAAGTTACACGAAGAAAACAAATGTTTGTGTATGAATATGAAATAGGAAAAATATTTCGCCACAAAGACTATATTACTTCTAATTTATCAGTAAATAATGTACAAATATTGTGTATCAAAATAATAAAAATTCTCCGCAAATGCCAATAGTTTCTATGGAAAACCTTTATTTTTTATAGCCAAATTTCTACCCGAGCCAATTCTTATTCAAATATTCAAGATAGATGTTCATTGATAGAAAGATTGATTCGTGAAGAACGTTCTTATTCGACACATTTCACAATATCAAAAATACATTTGAGGGAGTGTCTAATGTCTGTGGTTTTTTACCCGCAGAGAGACTATAAAAACAAGGGAATACCGAAATGTCATTTCGAGATGTTGAATTTCGAATTCAAAATCGATAACGTTGATGAAAAATATCAACAAAGGTTAGATTTACCTGGAGACCATTGAAAAAAATACCATAAGAATATATATATAAACTTTATTTATTTCACACTATTATAAAACAAGTTATTACAGCCTATATCAATAATTTCTATCGGCATGTATTTTAGCACACGCTTGGTCTTTGAGTTTGAGGGAACCGGAGTACCCGGAGAAAACCCACGTGATCGGACAGGTGACCCCATTACTTTTCACGTCCGATCGAGGAATCGAACATTGATGAAAGGCGAGTGCGTTATTCACTGCGATCACCCGACCACCTGCGTTATTCACTGCGCCACCCGACCACCCACAAGAAAAAAATGGATGGACGGGTATCGTCTGATTCATCGGTGACTCTCGCCATGTACATCTAGGTCAATTCAGAGTAAAGTCAATCCTCATAGCAGACAACTTGGCTATTTAGAACAAAACAGAGAAACACACATATGAGCCTTATCAAAATTATTGACCTTCAAACCACACAAAGAAATAGCCTATGTCCCTATTACATCATGATGGTGATATAAAACTTGTCAATATTCTTGAACAACCTATTTTTCATTTTAGAATATTTGTTGTTCAGATCTTAGATACAAAGAAATTTTGCAACAGGCAAAGCCTTTGAGCGCCCCCTCCTTACTGTAATACACAGTTATACACATCATATTGTAGTAATGACAAAACACATGTATGTATTTAATATAAATAGCTTATTGAATGTGAATATTATTTATATGTTTCTCTCAATTGTTGGTACAGACACTAGATTACACAAACATCAGTCAAATGGTGCTGGTGGACAGTACATACTAAACATACAAGTCTGTGCTGGTATCACTCCAAACAGCAAAGTCGTGTGATGATTGATATATACATAAGGGTAATCTAGTAAAAGCGTTTAGTATCTTTAATGAACCTCTGACTTCTCCAGAATACTTGTATTCATATTGATATCGATAAAGAAAAGTATTAGAATTAAATGGAATAGTATTATCAAGAGTAGAAATGAAGTTCAGGAGAAGAGGCTTTGATTAGAAAACAGAGTATAATGGAGGAAGACGTGATCACAATCCCCAATAGGAGAAGATGCCTTGATTAGTATACAGAGTATAATGGAGGAAGAAGTGATCACAATCCCCAATAGGAGAAGGTGCTTTGATTAGTATACAGAGTATAATGGAGGAAGACGTGGTCACAATCCTCAACAGGAGAAGGTGCCTTGATTAGTATACAGAGTATAATGGAGGAAGACGTGATCACAATCCTCAACAGGAGAAGGTGCTTTGATTAGTATACAGAGTATAATGGAGGAAGACGTG
>NW_018479873.1:56553-57756 GCF_002113885.1 Mizuhopecten yessoensis | reverse complement strand
AGGAGAAGATGCGTTGATGTTTTTGAGAAATAAAGTCTTCTTCAATGCCTCCAAATGCAACCGGAAGTGAATAGGACAGTATTTAGAAGTACCTTAAGAAGCGACTAGACGCTTACAACGGTGTCATCTGCAATGAACCAATGAACCAAAAAATAGTTTGACGTTTAAGGCCAATTCATCACCAATATTATTTACATATACTAAACACAAAAATAGACCCAGGACAGAACGTTTAGGTACACCTGCTTGTAATGTTTTCCAATTAGTCTTATACCCATCTATAACCACTCTCTGTTGCCTATCATGAAGATATGACGTTAATCCTTTTATCCTATTAATATGAAAAGGCAAAGCCTTGAAAGAGCGTAGCTTTTGATGATCCCTGATATTGACTGATACAGAATGAGATAATACTGCTTTCAGAATGATATAAGATAAACTGTATTCAAAGTCGGCTAGTCGAGGAATAACAATAATACATTAGCTCTTATGAGACTTAAGACCGACATAACAATTAGGGGAGACCGGGGCTAGTTCGGCCCATTTTTAATAAAGTCCGCTCTAGGAAGTACGGCAGCGCGTCCGTTTTTGAACATTATTTAACTTTTTCTATTGGAAGATCGGATGGCCGAACGAGCCCCGACATGGGGTAAGTTCGGCCTCCATTGGAATCAGCTTAATTATGACGTCATAAAGCATGCAACGTCATTTTCTCCGCATACTCCGGCTTATACCCATATTCAGAATTAAATTATCTGCGTGCTTTCGTCAGGGCACAACAAGAATGATTGAGATAAGTTGCGGAAAAAACAGTTTGTTTGTTGTAAATTAATTTATGATTTATTAGAAATTGCATTATATTTATATTTTGTAAAGCATTATGGAAAGGGCATATAAGTTGCAATAACGTGTGCCCCCTCCTTTTGTAATTATACTGCAATGGTTGATGACAAAAAAGTTCTTCAGAAAATGTCCGCATTTTTACTTTTTGTGCCTATGGCAAAAACAAAATAAACAAGGTTACCGCGAGCGGTATATAATACGCCCGTCACACATTGAATGAGCAGTTGTTTGTATGATTGAAATATATGAAGTATTTGTGAGTAATTGATATTGAAAGAGAAATCATTCAACATAACTGGTAGATCAATGAGTGCAATACAACATCATGGAACGCATGCATCGCATTAATGAAACCAAGGG
>NW_018479873.1:35694-55532 GCF_002113885.1 Mizuhopecten yessoensis | reverse complement strand
CGCCCGCCCACGTGATAACATAATACGTCCCCGTCTTCGACGGGCGTATAAAAAGTCATGAAGTACCGACAAAGAGATAAATGCTACGGACAACAGTTCAAAGATGTTCCGGTAATTTTTATCCCTCCGGAAATAACCGATGAAGGCCGATGGAATGTGACGTGTTTGTGACGTCATAGAATGATAATCTCTGAACGAAAAATATTAAAGGCAATGTGTAGAAAGGGGAAGCAACTCTGTTTACGCACGCATGTGTTACTATTAAAGAGATTCAAGGCGCCCGAGAGCTGCGCTTTTATTACAAGTACCGTATGTTATTTTAATTTTTAGATTAAACCGCCATCACAGAAAACCATTCTGGCTGTTGTCTAAATGTTTTTGTTATGGCCATCGGAAGTCAATATCTCTCACGGAAGAAATTAAAGAGTAAACATTGATATGCGCTTGTTATATCAAGGGAGACCCACGCTAGTTACCAAGCAAACACATAATAAATGTCGGTGCTTCCTAAGATACGATACCCGGAAAAGGTAATCACTGGAGAACATTCCCAAACTGGTAAAATATTAAAAACCTTTTTTGTATTTATTTTTAATGGAACTTTTTTTCTGCACTGCCAGCTTTAGTAAAAGTTTTTGAAAAAAATCTAAATCTCTCCGCAATGTTGTCTTTTCTCGATCAGCTAAAACGAGAAATCAATACCAACACTATGAAACAGATTTTAAAAGCCCAGTTAGGTAACATACAGATACCTGGAGTAGCCTGGATGCTAGACTTGCTAGACTGCGTTAACGTTGTAGTTTGATAGCAACGTAACATTAACATTGACCAACAATATATCATAGGAAAGCGACTGGTTACTGTGTGAAAAGTAATGCACTCTCCTCATTTCTATTGACTAAAATTAATTCTCTGGAGATCAAGTTTGAGTTTTTATTATACGTTTCTTTCTTTCTTTGTTATATAAAGGAAATGCATGTCATTTTCAATCAACCTTGAGATTTTCAAGTCTATGTCGCTTGCTCATGTGGTGTTGTCGTTTGCTTTTCGTTTATTCCCCAAGACCAGACATAACTAGGATTTGACACTAGTATAATAAATAATGATAATAATATAGAACATTTATATAGCGCCCTATATAATTTGTAAAATTACTCTAAGAGCTTTTCATCATATAGATAATAGTATATAATATAAGTTATAATTGATAAACAAAAGTGGTTTACAATCACCATTATACATTTAGCAAGAAGATAATCATCGTAATGTGCACATAAATGAATAATAAAGGGTGGTATGCACATGACGTCTGTGCATAGAGCCTAAAATACAGACGTGAAGAGGTGAGTTTTGATGTCACTCTTGAATTTGGCCAGGGTCTATGACTTCTAATAGCAGATGGTAAGCTTTTCCACAACGTGGCCGAAACCGTTCTTAGGCAGCGGTGTCCATAGGTCATAGTACGAGTTTTTGGGACACACAACAATGTCTCTGACCGTAGTGATCGTGATAGCTGATACATTGTAACAAGCTCCTGTAGGTACTGGGGAGCTGTTCCATTCAGTGTCTTGTATGTGTACACCAACATTTTGTACTGCGACCTGTGTCGTACAGGTAACCAGTGCAATGAGTATAGCACAGGTGTGATGTGAACTCTTTTTCGAGTACGAGTAACCAGACGTGCTGCAGCATTCTGAACCCTCTACAGACTACCAGTTAGTGTGTCAGATATACCACAGAGCAGGGCGTTACCATAATCCAACCGAGAGGTAACACGTGAATGCACTCAAGTCTTTCATGCATCTGCAGTTATAAACTGCCGGATACAGCCGATGTTCCTGGTAGTAATACGATTTGATAAAAGCGCTCACTGTACTTTTGTTAAGTGTTTTTTAACAGTTGGGACAGTCTCAATAGTTCTGGCACCGACTTTGAGCTGGAGAGCCATTAGTTGCTTACACTTTAGGGAAAAGACGATTAGTTTCGTCTTTTTCGGATTAAGCTTTAGCATGTTGGCGTTCATCAAGGTACTGATGTCTGTCAGACAAGCTTCCGGATTTTCCGAAATTGTGTCCCAACTGTCCTGTGGTTTGATGACTATGTGTGTCATCAGCACATCAATGATAGTGAAGGCTATGGCGACGGGTAATCTCTCCGATCGGTTTGAAATACAGGCTATTTTTTGTGGTCCTAACACCGACCTTCGAGGAACCCCGAAATCTTGTACTTTGTCATGTGAGGTGGTAGATTCGATGGCAACACGCTGTCATCGTTCACTCAGATAAGACCATATCCAGCATAGTGCGGTATCAGTCACGTCATAAGAGTACTCCAGACGTTTATAAAGTACGCCATGGTAGATGACGTCAAATGTAGCTGACAAGTCCAGTATGACAAGCACCGTTCTGCACTTGTTATCCAATGCAGAAACTATTTCATTATGTACACGTAGGAGGGCCGTCTTAGTAGAGTGTCCCATGCGGTAGGCCGACGGTAGGTTCTCATGGAGACTGTTTGCATGGACATGAACCTCTATACGCCGGTACACAACCTTCTCCAAGATTTTGACAGAAAAGACAGAAGAAAAGACAGATTTGATACTAAGTGGTAGTTCTTCAACTTTTTCCTGTCCATTCCAGGCTTCTTCAACAATGGTCTTACATGTGCCTTCTTGAAACACAACGGAACTTTTGACCGAGACAATGCTTTGTTCATGATTGAGGTAATCAAAGGAAGCAGTGCTTCAAAACATTGCTTTAATAGTTCTGCAGGCAGTGGATCAAGCACGCAAGGCTTCGATTGCGAGGTCATGTATGATATTGTGAAACTCGTCCTGGAATTTTGGTGAGAGCTTTGTCATAGGTTCCCCATCACATTTAATGTCAGCAGTCATGACAGAAATATCATTGTTAGCGGTAGAGTTCACTTCGGCAATTTTTTTCCTGATCGAGCTGATTTTATTCAGAAAGTAATTACGAAACTTGTTTGACAATTATTTTCAGAATTACAGCTTGGTAGGATGACTGACTCATTGACTATAACGTTGTTATCCTATTGATGGAGGCAAAGAAGTAAATTTTTCGATAAGTCTGAGTCTCTCGGAGGCCAGCAAAGACACGGTGCTTTGTATTATGTCTATATAGCTTGACCATCAGAAAACAACTAATCAGTTGACTAGAACTGTAACAACGAAGAACACAAGTCATGAAACAATGCTTGATCTTAGGATTGAATCTCATACGCTTTTCCCTTACCAGTAAAGAACCAATTCCAAATATGGCACATCTAAATTAAGCAAAGAGGGATCCCCCTCTATTAACAGTGTTGCTGTGAGGACAAAGAGGTTATGGAAGGTCAGAATGCCGAGTTGGTTGAGCTGTGAGATAAGAACAATTAAGTAGGAAGGAGAGGGGATACACTCTGGACCGAGTTGCTGTCAGGACAGTAAGAAGGAGAGGGGATACCCTCTGTACTGTGTTGCTGTCAGGACAGTAGGAATCAGAGGGGATACCCTCTGAACTGTGTTGCTGTCAGGACAGTTGGAAGGAGAGGGGATACCCTCTGGACTGTGTTGCTGTCAGGACAGTAGGAATCAGAGGGGATACCCTCTGAACTGTGTTACTGTCAGGACAGTTGGAAGGAGAGGGGATACCCTCTGTACTGTGTTGCTGTCATGACAGTAGGAAAGAGAGGGGATACACTCTGGACTGTGCTGCTGTCAGGACAGTAGGAATCAGAGGGGTTGCCCTCTGTACTGTGTTGCTGTCAGGACAGTAGGAAGGAGAGGGGATACCCTCTGGACTGTGCTGCTGTCAGGACAGTAGGAATCAGAGGGGATGCCCTCTGTACTGTGTTGCTCTCAGGACAGTAGGAAGGAGAGGGGATTCCCTCTGTACTGTGTTGCTGTCAGGACAGTAGGGAGGAGAGGGGATACCCTCTGGACTGTGTTGATGTCAGGACAGTAGGAAGGAGAGGGGATACCCTCTGTACTGTGTTGCTCTCAGGACAGTAGGAAGCAGAGGGGATACCATCTGTACTGTGTTGCTGTCAGGACAGTAGGGAGGAGAGGGGATACCCTCTGGACTGTGTTGATGTCAGGACAGTAGGAAGGAGAGGGGATACCCTCAGTACTGTGTTGCTGTCAGGACAGTAGGAATCAGAGGGGATACCCTCTGGACTGTATTGCTGTCAGGACAGTAGGAAGGAGAGGGGATGCCCTCTGTACTGTGTTGCTGTCATGACAGTAGGAAAGAGAGGGGATACACTCTGGACTGTGTTGCTGTCAGGACAGTAGGGAGGAGAGGGGATACCCTCTGGACTGTGTTGATGTCAGGACAGTAGGAAGGAGAGGGGATACCCTCTGTACTGTGTTTCTGTCATGACAGTAGGAAAGAGAGGGGATACCCTCTGGACTGTGCTGCTGTCAGGACAGTAGGAATCAGAGGGGATACCCTCTGTACTGTGTTGCTGTCATGACAGTAGGAAAGAGAGGGGATACCCTCTAGACTGTGTTGCTGTCAGGACAGTAGGAATCAGAGGGGATGCCCTCTGTACTGTGTTGCTCTCAGGACAGAAGGAAGGAGAGGGGAAACCCTCTGCACTGTGTTGCTGTCAGGACAGTAGGAAGCAGAGGGAATCCCCTCTGTACTGTGTTGCTGTCAGGACAGTAAGAAGGAGAGGGAATACCCTCTGTAGTGTGTTGCTGTCAGGACAGTAGGAAGGAGAGGGGATACCATCTGTACTGTGTTGCTGTCAGGACAGTAGGAATCAGAGGGGTTGCCCTCTGTACTGTGTTGCTGTCAGGGCAGTAGAAAGGAGAGGGGATACCCTCTGGACTGTGGTGCTGTCAGGACAGTAGGAAGGAGAGGGGATCCCCTCTGTACTGTGTTGCTGTCAGGACAGTAAGAAGGAGAGGGAATACCCTCTGTAGTGTGTTGCTGTCAGGACAGTAGGAAGGAGGGGGGATACCCTCTGAACTGTGTTGCTGTCAGGACAGTAGGAAGGAGAGGGAATACCCTCTGTACTGTGTTGCTGTCAGGACAGTAGGTAGGGAGGGGAGACCCGCTGTTTACTGTGCTGCTGTCAGAACTGTGGGGTTATGAAAGTCAGAATTCCCGTCTGGTTGAGCTTAGAGATAAGAATAAATTAGGTAGGGAGGGGAGACCCTCTGTTTACTGTGTTGCTGTCAGGACAGTTGTGTTATGGAAGGTCAAAATGCCCGGCTGGTTGAGCTTAGAGATAAGAATAAATTAGGTAGGGAGGGGAGACCCTCTGTTTACTGTGCTGCTGTCAGAACTGTGGGGTTATGAAAGTCAGAATGCCTGACTGGTTGAGCTTAGAGATAAGAATAAATTTGGTAGGGAGGGGAGACCCTCTGTACTGTTTTACTGTCAGGACAGTTGTGTTATGGAAGGTCAGAATGCCCGACTGGTTGAGCTTAGAGATAAGAATAAATTAGGTAGGGAGGGGAGACCCTCTGTTTATTGTGTTGCTGTCACAACTGTGGGGTTATGAAAGGTCAGAATGCCTGACTGGTTGAGCTTAGAGATAAGAATAAATTAGGTAGGGAGGGGAGACCCTCTGTTTATTGTGTTGCTGCCAGGACAGTTGTGTTATGGAAGGTCAGAATGGCCGGATGACTGAGCTTAGAGATAAGAATACATTAGGTAGGGAGAGGAGACCCTCTGTTTACGGTGTTGCTGTCAGCATCTTGCGTCAAGCCCTTAGATGGCACTGTGTAGTAATTGTTTTGGTGATAGGTAACTTAGTTCCGTAGTGCTGTCTATACTACATCTGCTTAGATGTGTGATTACAATGATTTGAAGGTAGATAAAAGGCAGACCAGTGGCTGTGCAAACCTGGCTTATAATTCATGTGGGACTTTAATTAAAAACAGGAACATCCTCTGATTTATTAGTGTAATATTCCTAAATTAAATACAGAAAAAATCTTATTTGACAGAAGTAACCTATAAATAAAATGCAGGAATTTCCTAATTTACTACGGTTTGTAAAGTGTCGTAAACTAAAACTCGACGCAGGTATTTCGATGTTGACATATTTGTCACTTTTCAACATGATGAAGAAAACACAAGAAGAAGAAAGCATCACACTATTCATAATAAAGATAACAACAGAGGGTGAGGTTGGTTGTCACATTGGGAAATTAATTAAAACAGGGCTTTATCAGATATAAGGAAGGAAAAGACTGAAGGAATCATCATTAGATCAAAGGTTACATGGTATGAGAAAGGGGAAAAAGGTTCATTTACATATTACATATTACAGATACAACAGAAATACTTGAAGAAGAAAAACAGTTTTTTAGAAATCTTTATACAAGTAAAATGGCATGCAATAATGATTCAACCACCTCTGCAAAGTACTTCCCAGGCCACTACCCTCATATAATATATATATATATATCCATTTTTCAAAGGCAGCAAACACTAAATTCAGGTTGAAATATTAAACATCTGTGATATATTTCAAACTGAAACTCGATCAACCGGTTTCAGCACAACTCCATGTGTAAAAGTACACCACATCTTTATTTGAGCACACATTATAAGCTCAATTTTGCATTGAGTCATTTTATTGTTCGGAATAGCAAATGTGTATCTCCGTATTGTATGGGGTTATTGTTTAATAGAATCTATCGCTACTGGTTGTGTAAGATAGAGAAATCTCAACCCGAGGACTAAGAGTTTTTGTCCAGAACGAGGCTTGCCGAGTTCTGGACAAAAAATCTTAGTCCGAGGGTTGAGATATCTCTGTCTTACACAACCTGTAGCGATTGATTATTTTTCTCCCATATCTAACAGTATGCTAATGTGAAATAAAGGTAAACATGGACCCAAAACACATACAGGCAATTTGGCGTATAAATATCCATATAGGTACTACTTTCTCCCCAACTTCATGTTGTCTGCTGAAACTGTGAAAGTACAAATTCTGTTGTTGACAACATCATGGAAAAAGTGTTTAAACTTGCAGACAGAGTCAAAATAGGAGCAAATGGGTCATTGTAAAACCTTTTGGAACTTATGTAATGTACAAAATTCAGCTGTTCCAGGATGGTAAAATAGTAACTGCTGCCAAACATGAACTTGTGAAAGGCATGCCAGATGAAGAGATTGGCTTTTTGTTTGATGAACCCATGCATATGGATGCAACTGAGTCTGAATTCAGTACAAATGAAAATGTGTGTGCCCCAACCACCTCTCATCCTCAAAACACCTCTCATCCCCCAAAAACTGCCTCCTGTACTATGACAAGATTTGTGTCGGTCGATGATGACGAGGTTGACAAATTTGTTCACAACAATGAGAACAACAATACTAGGAAAAAAACCATTGTGTCACATGAAATTATTAAAAACATTTCTGTCTGAAAATGGAGAAATGAGGGAAACCCACAATATACCTCCAATGGACCTGGATACACATTTGTCCAAATTCATGATAGGCGTCCGGCACAAAAATGGTAACAATTATCAACCAAGTGTTTTACGAGGGATGCTGGGGTCCTTTGAGCGATATCTCAAAAGACACAGTAATGGCACTAGTCTCGTCTCAGGATATGAATTTTCCAAAACACATGAAGTAATACGGGCTAAACAAAAGGAGTTGAAAAGGCAGGGCATGGGTAACAAGCCTTTTGCAGCAGATGCCATCACTAACAGTGACATTGATTTGTTATACAAAACTAAACAACTGGGCTGTTCCACACCTGCATCGTTGATAAATACGCTGTGGATGTACAACACTACACATTTCGGAATGAGAGGTGGTGGGGAAGAAAACAGGGCACTGTGCTGGGGCGACATCCAACTCCATTATGACAATGACTTGTGTTTGGAATATATTGTTCATAACGAAAGGCAAACCAAAACACGCACAGGTGAAGACACGAATAATATATGAAACGGTCAACCAAGAATGTATGAAACCCCCAACAACAAAGAACGGTGCCCTGTTACAGCGTATAAACAATACAGCGACAAACGTCCATCAAACTTTTCCGCACCCCAGCATCCATTTTATTTAGCGACGATTACTCATGTCAACAACCCTACCCTTGATGATCAATGGTTTATTCGAGGACCCATCGGTCGCAACAAAGATGGCCAACTGTTAAAAACCATGGCAAAAAGGCTGAACTACCAGGGGTCGACGACAACAAACGTCTAACAAACACCAGCGCACGTAAACATTTGTGTCAGACACTTTTGAAGGACGATATTCCCGACACACAAGCTGTCATGTTTACCGGACACAAAAACATTCAGTCATTGAACAATTATCGCGTCATTACGAACAAAAAACAGCACGAAATTTTGTCTTTGTTGACGAATGCATCAACGACAACAATTGCAGAATCGCATTCACAATCGCTTACCACGTTTAGCTCGTCTGCCTCGAGCAACCGTCCCGCGATGGCGGCTGACAAAACTTCCAACGTGTCCACGTGTGCATCCTCGTTAGATTCGATATTCCACAATTCCAGCGTTTACGGTGGAACATTCAATATACACGTCCATGATAATTCCAATGATGGAAACAAACAACATCCACGAGCTCGGAGGCTATCATCTATAGCGACAGTGATGAAGAATGACTTACATAACTTGACACGTCTCTTCATCGTGTTTGTTGACAACGTAATGGCGTCAATCAACTTTCCGGCGGAAAACGAACTCTCGAACAAACATCACGTATTGAATAGACAAAGAAAGTTATTTACCGTTAAAAATATTTTTCTGTTGAGTATATGATGAAATTGTTATTAAATTCATTAAAAATATTTTCCGTTTGTTAGAACTATTTTTTATGCGTACTGTTACATTTGTTAAAGTGAAGTTGATTACAACATTCCAATGACATCACATCGCGTGCAGGCTGTCTCAGCCCTAGGGCGGAGACAGATAAATCTAGCACCGGCAAAACGGGAGATAAATTTGTCAGGTGTGGGAGAAAGCTGGTTTCTGCATGATGATGCTGTCCTATTTTCATATTTAGCCTCCGCTGATTTGAGAGTGTTTTCCCTTAGATCACGTTTTGTCTCTTCATAGCTGTTTATCCGTGTACAGATAGACTTTTAAAAGCATGAAGACCCTCCGCACCACAGAACAAGCTATTTAAAAGTTGCACATGTGAGTTTCTATGCATGTATGTATCACCTTCAGGTGTTTTAGCTCAATCCAACTGACATTTCCTTTTAGAGAATAGAAGAATTTGTTTTATTTCTGTCAAAATATATACTTTGACCAACACCTTATTCATTGATTTATTATATTCTGCTGTGTGTTTATTGAATTATATCTAGTCTTTATAATAAATGTAAAAGACAAATAAAGTACAACAAACAAAAATGAATTTCAATGGCATGCACATAATGTAGATGATAATACTGCTTAAATGATACATGCTAATTAGTTGAACTATATTTGTAGTTATGTTGCTTGGCTTTGTTTCACACGTGAGTTATAATGGTGTCCGCTGCCATTTACTCAGACCGCATAAAGGTAAAAGTAATCAATTTTGGGATAATTTTTCGTATCTAGTTTCCTTAGATAACATTCCTGTGCTAACGCCTTTATCTGGTAGATATGTTGCAAAGTACCTTTCTGTCGGACATCTTTTTCATCAAAAATAGTGCCGAGCAGATTTGTATAAAGTCATGATACGTTTCTGACGGACATATCTTTCTCTGAGAAAACTGCCGGGCATATTTATATCAAGTCATGATACGTTTCTGCCGGCCCATATCGGCCATCGTAAGTGAGTACTTTTTATTACATTATGAAAACTTGTTATTATATACTTTATAGGTATTGAAGTTGTTAGATCACAGTGTTGTAGTATATTACATGTAATCATTGCTCAGAGGGACTGAGTGTTTATAGATAATTCTTATAATAATTATATTAATTAGAACAGAAACCAAGCTAATGCATTTATACTATCTGTATATTTTCATTGAATACGCAAATGACATCTACATGTAGTATATGCAATAGGGATATTCAGAAGTGACTGATACGAACCATATAAACGTCACATAATTTGGTGGCTGCGTCGGGATCCTTATTTTCTACATTTTGTTCGTTCGAGCGCTCAGGGTATAAGTAGCGCCCAGTCCTGTAATTGTACCAAAAACAAAGTTTATGTCTGATGAAGCAGCATTTTACATTGACTGGGAGAACAGGCTGAAGCAACTGATTAAAAAAGTGAAATAGGTATTCACTCAACCCCGAGACGAGACTTATTATATCGAAAGAGAGCAGAAATCAGTGCGGGGAAATCGAGAACCATCACTGTGTACGCTACACATTAAAATGAGTGGACACTATGAATTCACACGCACACACACAAACAAATAATTGTTGTCACATGTCCTTCAAAAAAAACAATCGGACGGAACTGTACACTTCGATTATATTTTGTTTGTGTTTTGTGGATATAAAATAATTGTCAGGCCTGATAGTTACTTCCAAAATATCATTGTCATTCATGAAGTAACGTGTTTTCAGGGGTAGCAGCGCGTACCACTGTCATGAGTGGCTTATTGAAAGCTTCAGCCTGAGCATTGGCCCTAGGACACCGTGAAGTCTCCCTCCTGTAATCGAACCCCATGCTTTCAGCATACCGCCGGAACTTCAGAGTTGAAGGGACTTCCGTTGTCATTCTTCACTATCTTAGTGGTTCCAAGCAAACTAAGTACCTTATCAAGTACCAGAATTGTCACGTTCGCCGACACAGAGCGTGTTATCTCTACTACCGGGTATCATGTGTATTCGGTATGATGACCAATAAATAGCTATCCGAAGGTCCTATGGGAAGTTCCGACATTTTCAGTGATTCCGTGCTTTTCTTTTCCGGTGTAAGGATTTCACAGGCCATACAATCCTTAATTACTGTCTCCACCCTGGCATCAATTCCAGGGAACCACACCTTTGATCGAGGAATGTCTTGGTTTCGGCGATCCCCTGGTGCCCTTCATGTGCAACACTTATTCCTCTGTCTTTCAACATGACAGGTATCACAATTCTTGTATACCTCAGTAGTATATTGTCTGAGTGTACCGTCAGTTCATCCCAGACTGCCCTTAATGCTGTCAACTCTTCCATGTCATACTTATCATCAGATCCCAGCTGTTTCATTTCATACCACCTCCCTGTCCTAGTATACTCTATAGCCTTTTGAAGAGTGGGACTTCCAAGAGTTGCTTCCCTTATCTCATCCAGTGATATAGCCTTTGGTACAGTCTCAGTCATGATGAAGTTTACATACTCTATCTTCTGTTCCTGTGAACTTTGTTTCAGAGGTCTGTCTTTTAGTGGGTGTCTTGACATGTAATCAGCCATATTGCTATCACCAGGCTCATACTTTATTAAAAACTTATAGGGTTGTAACCGTAGACTCCATCGCTCAATCCGGAGACTTGACAGCTTGGTCTTTTGCCAGAGGTTCTCAAGTGGTTTATGATCACAGTGAAATTTGACAGTCCTCGTAGATATAGGTTAAAGTATTCGCACGCTCACACAACTGCAAGCACTTCTCGATCTATTTGACTGCATCGCGACTCAACTGAAGTAAGAGCGCGACTCGCGTAACACACTATTTTATCCTGTACTAATACCGCTCCCAATCCAGTTGGACTGGTATCCACTCGGACCTCCACTTGCTTGTCTGAATCATAATATGCCATGACTGTGTCACTAGATAGGCTACGTTTCAGTTCAACAAGAGCTTTCTCATGCTTCTCAATCCAAGTCCATGGTGCACCTTTGTGTGTAAGCTCTCTCAGTGGTTCACAGATATCAGCATATCCTTTAATGAATCTTGCACAATAATTCGACATCCCCAGGAAGCTCCGCAGCTCCTTAAAATTCTGAGGTTTCTCAAATTCATCTACGACTCTCACTTTCTCAGTGTCGGGCGAAATACCATGTGCTCCAAATACTACACCAAAGAATGTTATTTTGTCCTTTCTGAATTCACACTTTGGACCATTTAAAGCTAGACCACTGTCACTCAGCCTTTGAAGTACTTTCTGTAGAGCTATGTCATGCTCCGTCCTGTTCCGACCATTCACAAGAATATCGTCTGAGATGTTCCGTGCCCCTTCAATGTTCTGTACTACTTGGCGTATGACTTCCTGAAATATCTTAGAGGCTGAGGATATACCGAAATTGAGCCTCTTATATCTGTATATGCCCTTGAATGTTGTGATGTACCGTGACTCAGGCACCAGCTCCAGTTGATGATAGCCAATACGCAGATCCAATTTACTGAATACTTCTGAACCATTCAAGTACACAATGAGCTCCTCAATAGTAGGTAGAGTGTGTCGCTCCCTACATATGGCTTTGTTGGCCTCCCTCATATCTATGCATAATCTAATTTCATCAGGATTCTTTTTGGGGGTGTCACAATAGGAGATATCCAAGGAGTGGGCTCACCATCAACCTTCTCAATAATATCCTGTTGTACCAATTTGTCAATTTCAGCCTCAACTTTATCCCGCAAGTGGAACGGCGTTTTCCTTGATCTCTGTGCTACAGGAGGCACATCTGGGTCTATGTGAAGCTTGATTTGTCGGTTTCGAAGCTTTCCTATCCATTTAAGAGCCTGTTTCATGTGTAACACGTCATTCCTTAAGAGATTGTTTCATGTGTAACAAGTCATTCCTTTAGAGCCTGTTTAATGTGTAACACGTCATTCCTTTAGAGCCTGTTTCATGTGTAACACGTCATTCCTTAAGTGATTGTTTCATGTGTAACAAGTCATTCCTTTAGAGCCTGTTTCATTTATAACACGTCATTCCTTAAGATATAATGTAATGTGTACACTACAAATGTAATGTAATGTGTAACTATATATATAATGTAATGTGTACACCACATATATAGTAAGGTTTATCAATTGTATGATGACATAATGTGTACACTACATATATAATGTACTGTGTACACCACAACTATAATGTAATGTGTACACCACGTATATAATGTAATGTGTACACCCCATATATAATGTAATGTGTACCCCACATATATAATGTAATGTGAACAACACATATATAGTGTAATGTGTACACTAAATATATAATGTAATGTGTATACACATACACTGATATATGATGTAATGTGTACACTACAAATGTAATGTGTACACCACATGTATTATGTAATGTGTACACCACATATGTAATGTAATGTGTACACTACATGTATAATGTAATGTGTACACAACATATATAATGTTATGTGTACACCACATATATAAGGTAATGTGTACACCACATATATAATATAATGTGTACACTACATATATAATGTAATGCGTATACCACATATATGATGTAATGTGTACACTACATATATAATGTAATGCGTACACCACATTTATAATGTAATGTGTACACCACATGTATAATGTAATGTGTACCCCACATATATAATGTAATGTGAACAACACATATATAGTGTAATGTGTACACTACATATATAATCTAATGCGTATACACGCATATAATGTAATGTGTACACAACATATATAATGTAATGTGTAAACCACATATATAATGTAATGTTTATACCACATATATAATGTAATGTTTACACTACAAATGTAATGTGTACACCACATGTATAATGTAATGTGTACACTACATGTATAATGTAATGTGTACAATACATATATAATGTAATGTGTATACCACATATACAGTGTAATGTGTACACCACATATTTAATGTAATGTGTATACCACATAAATAATGTAATGTGTACACTACATATAGAATGTAATGTGTATACCACATATAAAATAAAATGTACACAACATAAAAATTATAAAATGTATACACCATATATATAATGTAATGTGTACACTAAATATATAATGTAATGTGTATACCACATAAACAATGTAATGTGTACACCACATAAATAATGTAATGTGTACACTACATGTATAATGTAATGTGTACACAACATATATAATGTTATGTGTACACCCTGTTTCATGTGTAACACGTACTTCCTTTAGAGACTGTTTCATGTGTAACACGTCATTCCTTAAGAAATTGTTTCATGTGTACCACGTCATTCCTTTAGAGCCTGTTTAATGTGTAACACGTCATTCCTTAAGAAAATGTTTCATGTGTAACACGTCATGCCTTAAGAAATTGTTTCATGTGTAACACGTCATTACTTAAGAAATTGTTTCATGTGTACCACGTCATTCCTTTAGAGCCTGTTTCATTTATAACACGTCATTCCGTAAGATATAATGTAATGTGTACACTCCAAATGTAATGTGTACAACACATGTTTAATGTAATGTGTACACCACATTTATAATGTAATGTGTATACCACATATACAATGTAATGAGAACACCGCATATATAATATAATGTGTATACCACATATACAATGGAATGTGTACACCACATATATAGTAAGGTTTATCAATTGTATGATGACATAATGTGTACACTACATATATAATGTACTGTGTACACCACATATATAATCTAATCTGTAGACCACAGATACAATGTAATGTGTACACCACATGTATAATGAAATGTGTACACCACATATATATATAATGTAATGTGTACACCCCATATATAATGTAATGTGTACCCCACATATATAATGTAATGTGAACAACACATATATAGTGTAATGTGTACACTAAATATATAATGTAATGCGTATATCACATATATACTGTAATGTGTACACTACATATAGAATGTAATGTGTATACCACATAAACAATGTAATGTGTACTACACATATATAATGTAATTTGTACACTACATATATAATGTACTGTGTACACCACAACTATAATGTAATGTGTACACCACGTATATAATGTAATGTGTACACAACATATATAATGTAATGTGTAAACTACATACATAATGTAATGTGTACACCACGTATATAATTTAATGTGTACACTACATATATAATGTAATGCGTACACCACATTTATAATGTAATGTGTATACCACATATACAATGGAATGTGTACACCACATATATAATGTTATGTGTATACCACATATACAATGGAATGTGTACACCACATTTATAATGTAATGTGTATACCACATATATGATGTAATGTGTAAACCACATATATAATGTACTGTGTACACCACATATATAATGTAATGTTTACACTACAAATGTAATGTGTCCACCACATATATAATGTTATGTGTACACTACAAATGTAATGTGTCCACCACATATATAATGTTATGTGTATACCACATATACAATGGAATGTGTACACCACATATATAGTAAGGTTTATCAATTGTATGATGACACCAGTTTAGTGTGTACTACACATATATAATTTAATGTGTACACTACATGTATAATGTAATGTGTACAATACATATATAATGTAATGTGTAAACTACATACATAATGTAATGTGTACACCACATAAATAATCTAATGTGTACACCACATATATTATGTAATGTGCACTACACATATATAATGTAATTTGTACACTACATATATAATGTAATGTCAACATCATATATATAAAATAATGTGTACACCACATATATAATGTAATGTGTACACCACATATATAATAAGGTTTATCAATTGTATGATGACACCAGTTTAGTTGAAGTGAAAACCTTTAATGAGTTTAGTTAATTTGCCATTTTGGTCTGGTTCGAGTTTTTCCTCTTCGGTCAACATCAGCTAAACGCTTTATTTACTAATTTTGTGCTTATGAGTATCTCTGGCCCGGGTGTGGCTGCTTGAAGCCTGTTGAACAATTTATGGTTGAACAATTTAACAGCATTTAAAATCTACAATCACCCTTCATCTCCACTGGGTATGCCACCCAAGAGAAAAGGGAAACCTTCAAGGAAGGCACAGGAGGCGGATGGGGAAAAAAAGCAGCGTCGATAGCCGTTTGTCCCGGATCATGACGAGTTTGGCCTATCTGATTATGCCGGCGCAGACAACCATGCGGCGTACCTCGGCGATGAAAGGGGAGACCCAACAATATTCCCGGAAAGTTCAACAGTGTCTGTCCGGACTGGGCTGGAACAACCCAGGGAATCAGCTTTGTCTACTGGTGGTAAGGCGGGGGAATTGAACTCTGGCTCAAGTGTCGGAGTGAGTGGTGTGGTCATTCAAATACAGCCATATCCGGTTGAAGTGGTCAGTATTTTTGACCAAGTCGGTGGTCACGTGCCACACAAAGTTAAGGAAAAATTTTGGAACGGTGAATACATTGATTTTTGGCTGCTAATAAAACACCGGGGATGAATTGGTAAAGCACGCGTCTGATTTTGATGGTGATTTGGTGGTAAAAGATGATTGTTTAACCGTTGTCAAAAAAAAGGGCAATCTCATAACTAATATTCATGTCGTGACAAAAACCTTTTTGTTCTTTATGAGCATTGTGCTAGAAAAATTGCCAGATAAAGCTCAGGAACTTATCAAGTACATGCATGATGTCCGTCTTGCCGCTGAACGGGGTTCTGGTCTTGGGTGGGCAAAGTATGACGAGCAATACAGACTCCGGAAAGTTAGGCACACTCACACATCTTGGGGTTTTTTGGATCTTTGGCTAATGTTTGTGGCCGCAATTCAGAATCAGTCATATAATCAAAGTCAAGGGTCCCATGGCCAGTATTCTAAAGGTCAAAGGGCGGTACCTCCCACTAACAAGGATCAAAAGTTTCAAAAAGGGGATAAACCAGTCTGCTGGGCCTATGACAAGGGTGAGAAATGTCGATTCGGCTCCAAGTGCCGCTTTAGTCACACCTGTTCAAAATGTGGCTGTACCCATCCGGGTGGTGTACCAAATAGATTAAAATCTCAGAGCGATTTTCATGTATTGTCTCCTAAATCAATTAAGGGCTTATTTGGTCAATGTAATGGGTAAGGTGAAAGCTACCTTAAGGGACTAGCAGTCTTTAATCGGATCCTTGAATTTTGCTTGCCAAGTGGTGGCCCCTGGCAGGCTTTTTTCCCGCAGACTTATTCACGCAACAATTTCAGTTAAAAAAACTCATCACAAGATTAGGGTTACCCGAGAGATGCGTGAGGATCTCAGGTTGTGGTATGTATTCCTGTCAGATTATAATGGGGTTACCTTGATGCTTGATCGTTTCTGGACATCGAACACGACATTACAGATATATACCGATAGCGCTGGTTTCGGCGCATTTTTCCAATGATACTGGGCGCAGGGGGGGGTTAGCCCAGAGAATGGGACATTCATCAGGGTATTTTAACTGATGTTACATTCCTTGAATTATTCCCAGTTGTTGTTGCACTCAATGTATGGGGTCATTTTCTGAGAAATAAGAAAATTTTATTTCATGCAGATAATCAGGCTGTGGTCGTTATTATAAACAAAAAATCGTCAAAATCTCCTCGTGTTATGGTTCTAGTAAGGAAATTGGTCTTGATGTCCCTAAAACTCAATATTTTAATGCCAGCTGAGCACATTCCTGGTAGAGATAATGTAATCGCTGACTCTCTTTCCCGTTGTGATTGGCAGCTCTTCAGGAGAGTGGCTCCCACAGCGGACCAGCATCCAACGCCAAAACCAGATCATCTATGGGCGATTTAGAGAGTGAAGCACGTTTGCTCGTCCAGTTTTCTCTAGCTTCCAAATCTAGGGCAACATACACACAGCAGTAGAGTATTTTCGTAAATTTCGGTCACAGTATAGCTTGAGCGATATTTGGCCAGCTCCTATAGACCAATTACAACAATTTATAGCTTACTTGTCATATACTGGCATGTCGGCATCCACAGTAGCAACATACATATCAGGCTTGAGCTCTGCACACAAAATTGAAAATTTGACTGACCACACAAAAGCATTTTTGGTAAGCAAGATGATTGAAGGAATGCGTAGAAAAAATCGGAGGTCTGATCTTGGAACACCCATCACTTTCATTCTGCTAGGGAAATTGGTAATTTCCCTGAGTAGCATTTGCCAGTCAAGTTACGAAGCTACTTTATTTGCTTCTGCATTTAGTTTGGCATTGTTTGTACTCTTACGAGTTGGTGAACTGACAGCTGATAGCAAGCATGAACGAGGTCGCCATGCCATTTGTTTTCAAGATGTTACAATACAATTACAATTATGGAATTTCATGTTCGCCTGGCTTCTTCAAAAACTGATCAATTGGGAACTTCGACAACTTTAATATTTTGTCCCATCAGTCTGATCCTCAGATTTGTCCCCTTTGGCTCATGCAAGCATTCTTGCGAATCAGAAGTTGAGCACCTTGCTCACAGTTATATATACATTATGACAGTACCCCCTTGACCAGGGTCCAATTTGGGTCTGTTTTACAGAAAGCATTAATGTTCTGTGGGTGGGCATCAACAAAAATGTCATTATCGTTCCCATTCATTTCGTATAGGTGGGGCTACAGAATTAGCCACGCGGGGGGTCGCGGACGATGTCATTAAAAGGTGTGGGCGCTGGAGTTCGAGAGCTTACAATGGTTATCAGATTACAATTTTGAGCTCCCATACAGTTAATGTTGTTACTGTTTATGCTCGGTTAATGATGAATTTTAAATATTGCATCATACGTTTCAGGAGGCAAGATATTGTGCATTGGCTCGTCCATTATATTCTGGGCACATAGGGCAGTTGGCTCAAGATTAGGAGGTACTAACCTGGGGCTGGTGGGACATGAGTTTGATTGGCGGGGGAAAATGGGCATGAGTTGGGAACAGTTCAGCACTTCAGAATCTCCCTCCATCCTGGGTATTGTTTCAGTTGGGTTCCAATGACCTTGGGGTCATCAAGAGCAAGGAACTTAATGAACAGATCAAGTGTGACCTCCTTCGCCTTTTGGCCCTGGTACCAGGTGTCAATGCTGTATGGAGCGACCTCCTGCCTAGGCGGTATTGGCATTTTCCCTTCAGTCCCCGTGCCTTGGAAAAGGTTAGGCGTAGAGTTAATACAGCTGTAAGAAATTTTGTGTTTCGGGAGGGGGAGTTCGCTATCCGACACACCTGTATTACAGATAAGGAGCTTCATCTTTATCGGAAAGATGGAGTTCATCTGTCTGGACTTGGCAACCAGATATACCTCAATAATTTACAGTTTTTATTTTAATATTTCCTTTCATCAGGTCAGCACATCTTCCCATCCACTAATGCCTCCTCCTCTCGGCATTAAGTGTGACCTAGGGCTAATTGTTCAATTCAATTGGTAGGAGTTCTCTCCCTTAGCCCATAAAAATATTTTGAACATTATAATGTGTGCACAGTGTAATTTTCCAAGTTGTTTAGGTTAGCCCGACAGTCATTTAAACATATCATTCTAATATGTGGCGGTGAGTGGGTTTAGTGACCCCCTGATGTGGCGGATGGCTGACAGGCTAATTCCAAAGGTTGAAATTTCTTTATCATATATCAGCTCATATATTGGAAGTACACCTACACTGTGGTACCACAGGGTAGGCAATAGTAGCCCATCTCATGTAAACCGGAATGGTCAGTTCTTAACTGTATACTAGCTCGAGCTATTTTGTCCCCAGAATAAACCGGGGACAGGTGTTTTGAATATGGTTGATAATACCAATTATAATATATGGGCTAATGTATTGTAGAAATAACACCTAGTTTTCTCTATTGGTGGGTTTACATCGAGAAACCGAGACTGGCAGTGTTACCACTGGGTCACTCACATGCCAGTTTAAATTTCGGCGTTTAGTTTTAATCTGTCAGTCACCGTAAAAAAAAGTGTGTGTGTGTGTGTGGGTGTGGGTGTGGGTGTGTGTGTGTGTGTGTG
>NW_018479873.1:33090-35673 GCF_002113885.1 Mizuhopecten yessoensis | reverse complement strand
TGGGTGGGTGGGGGGCTTTTATATGATCTGTGAATTTGTACTATTTCGTGAATCGTAACTGCGGCCAGAAATTCTCCATGTCTACAGTGTAATTTGGTGTTAGTGTTATTTTGTTATGAATCTTTAACTAATAAGGTTTATCAATTGTATGATAACACCAGTTTAGTTAAAGTGAAAACCTTTAATGAGTTTAGGTATTTGCCATTTTGGTCTTGTGCAAGTCTTTACTCTTCGGTCAACATCAGCTAGACGCTTTATTTACTAATTTTGCGCTTATGAGTATCCATGCTCCTGAATATCTCTGTCCCGGATGTGGCTGCTCGAAGCCTGTTGAACAATTTACCCACCCACCGCCCCAACTACACCATTTAAATAAGTACTGGACAGGACTCTGCTGTTGTGTTTGTTGTCCACAGGATATTTCTGGATCTATGCTGGTTCCAAGGAAAAGATTCAGGGGGACTGGTTCACCACAACAACGCTAAAGGTGATTTGGACTTTTGCAAAGTGATATAGGCCCATGTTCGTGCCATTGTGGGCCAGGTCTTCAGCAAATTTTAAAATGTCACATGAACTTGTCAATCAGTGTTGTAGGTAATAATAATATACCATTGGACTGGGTAAGTGGTATATATACCTTTAACATAACAATGATGTATCCAGTAATATGTTGCCAGATAAACTGGCACAGACCTACAAGATAGCTAACCTCGCTATACATGGTATCATTAATTTGATATATGTGCTCCTCATGGGCAGATAATTAAGTGGACTACATATTATGGACTTTAATTATGATTTAATCATGATCACTCAAGTAGAATGACCTTTGATACTCGTCTATTCATTTCTAGTCGATTATTTTTATTCTAGTCAAGGGGAGATAACCCTAGATTGTAAAGTTTATTTCATTATATTTTTGCTGTATATCTGAAATTCCACAGTACTAATAAAGAGTGTCTATTTTTTCGTCGCAGTTACGTTGGCATGTATATAGGTTGCACCCTCGTGATGTTTGGCTTGGCGGATGGCTGACAGGCTAATTCCAAAGGTTGAGATTTCTTTATCATATATCAGCTCATATATGGGAAGTACACCTACACTGTGGTACCAAATCGTTAGATTATTAATCAAATATTTAATTTTGTACATTGACACGTTGTCATATTTGATAGATCGTTTAACAAATGTATGCACAAATGCAAATATAATCTCATTAATATTTGATTTCGAAAGGAAAAAATTGATTTTGATAACAAAATTTTATAATCGATAAGGTTTCCTGAAATTTTAATTGACATTGGTTTTAGTGAATGGTTTTACAATTTCATTGTTGACGGACGTACGAAGCATGACAAATCAAAAACGATCGCGACCACTTACAGGAGAGCTTGCACTCTAAAACTTTACAAACAGGAGGACGGGACAAAGTTAAATTAGCAAAGGCGTGAGCAACGAAAGTGTAACATCCTATTTCCTCATTTTTTTTTTTACAAAACACTGCAAAAAAAGTATTGAAGAAATATGCTGCATTATATATATCAAAAGTGTTTAGTTTATGGTACTGATCCATATTTTGTATCTTCATCTTAGCAGTAATTATTTATAATGTATTTGCACACATACCAATGTTTAAATGAACAAGAGGCCCATGGGCCTTAACGGTCACCTGAGTCCTACAGTATTTATTTTTGTTGTTGAAATATGAACCAATTTGAGTAAAATAATGTTAAGCATAACGTTAACTTAAGTTTGTCAGGACCATGAGCTGATCATTCCTAGACCGATTTGCAGTTAGATCGGCCTATTAGAACTTGTTTTTAAGTTTGAAATAGGTATTTTCAAAATAGCGGCCATGGCAGCCAAATTGTATTTCTGATCGACCCGAAAAATAACAACACTTTGTCAGGACCATGAGTCGATCATTCCTACAAAGTTTCAGTTCAATTGGCCTAGCAGAACTCGACTTTAAGTTTGAAATAGTTTTTCAAAATGGCGGCCGTGGTTGCCATATTGGATTTCTGATTGACCCGAAAAATAACAACACGTTGTCAGGACAATAAGTGGATCATTCCTACCAAGTTTCAGTTCAATCGACCAAGCAGAATTTGACTTAAGTTTGAAATAGGTTTTCAAAATGGCGGCCGTGTCAGCCATATTTGATTTCTGATTGACCCGAAAAATAACAACACTTTGTCAGGACAATAAGTGGATCATACCTACAAAGTTTCAGTTCAATCGGCCAAGTAGAACTTGACTTTAAGTTTGACATAGTTTTTTCAAAATGGCGGCCGTGGCGGCCACATTGAATTTCTGATCGGCCCAAAAAATAACAACACTTTGCCAGGACCATGAGTCGATCATTCCTATTAAGTTTCAGTTCAATCGGCCAAGTAGAACTTGACTTTAAGTTTGACATAGTTTTTCAAAATGGCGGGGGTGGCGGCCATATTGTATTTCTGATTGACCCGTAAAATAACAACACTTTGTCAGGTCCATGAGTCGATCATTCTTACAAAGTTTCAGTTTAATCGGCCTAGCAGAACTTGACTTTAAGTTTGAAATAGTTTTTCAAAATGGCGG
>NW_018479873.1:4826-30365 GCF_002113885.1 Mizuhopecten yessoensis | reverse complement strand
TAATATCGACCGCAGTGTTTATTTCGAGGTACTTATATCGACCGCAGTGTTTATTTCGAGGTACTTATATCGACCGCAGTGTTTATTTCGAGGTAGAAATATCGACCGCAATGTTTATTTTGAGGTACTAATAACGACTGCAGTATTTATTTTGAGGTACTAATATCGAGCGCAGTGTTGATTTCGAGGTACTAATATCGACCGCAGTGTTTATTACGAGGTACTAATATCGACCGCAGTGTTTATTACGAGGTACTAATATCGACCGCAGTGTTGATTTCGAGGTACTTATATCGACCGCAGTGTTTATTACGAGGTATTAATATCGACCGCAGTGTTTATTACGAGGTACTAATATCGAGCGCAGTGTTTATTACGAGGTACTAATATCGAGCGCAGTGTTTATTTCGAGGTACTAATATCGACCGCAGTGTTGATTTCCAGGTACTTATATCGACCGTAGTGTTTATTACGAGGTACTTATATCGACCGCAGTGTTTATTACGAGGTACTTATATCGACCGCAGTGTTTATTACGAGGTACTTATATCGACCGCAGTGTTTATTACGAGGTACTTATATCGACCGCAGTGTTTATTACGAGGTACTTATATCGACCGCAGTGTTTATTACGAGGTACTTATATCGACCGCAGTGTTTATTACGAGGTACTTATATCGACCGCAGTGTTTATTACGAGGTACTTATATCGACTGCAGTGTTTATTACGAGGTACTTATATCGACCGCAGTGTTTATTACGAGGTACTTATATCGACCGTAGTGTTTATTTTGAGGTACTAATATCGACCGTAGTGTTGATTTCGAGGTACTAATATCGACCGCAGTGTTTATTTCGAGGTACTTATATCGACCGCAGTGTTTATTACGAGGTACTAATATCGACCGCAGTGTTGATTTCGAGGTACTTATATGGACCGCAGTGTTTATTTCGAGGTATTAATATCGACCGCAGTGTTTATTTTGAGGTATTAATATCGACCGCAGTGTTGATTTTGAGGTACTTATATCGACCGCAGTGTTTATTTCGAGGTATTAATATCGACCGCAGTGTTTATTTCGAGGTATTAATATCGACCGTAGTGCTTATTACGAGGTACAAATATCGACCGTAGTGTTTATTACGAATTACTAATATCGACCGTAGTGTTTATTACGAGGTACTAATATCGACCGTAGTGTTTATTACGAGGTACTAACATCGACCGTAGTGTTTATTTCGAGGTATTAATATCGACTGCAGTATTTATTTCGAGGTATTAATATCGACCGTAGTGTTTATTTCGAGGTACTAATATCGACCGTAGTGTTTATTTCGAGGTAGTCATATCGACCGCAATGTTTATTTCGAGGTATTAATATCGACCGTAGTGCTTTTTACGAGGTACAAATATCGACCGTAGTGTTTATTACGAATTGCTAATATCGACCGTAGTGTTTATTACGAGGTACTAATATCGAGTACTTATATCGACCGCAGTGTTTATTTCGAGGTATTAATATCGACTGCAGTATTTATTTCGAGGTACTAATATCGACCGTAGTGTTTATTTCGAGCTACTAATATCGACTGCAGTATTTATTTCGAGGTACTAATATCGACTGCAGTATTTATTTCGAGGTATTAATATCGACCGTAGTGCTTTTTACGAGGTACAAATATCGACCGTAGTGTTTTTATATCGACCGCAGTGTTTATTACGAGGTACTTATATCGACCGCAGTGTTTATTACGAGGTATTAATATCGACCGCAGTGCTTATTACGAGGTACAAATATCGGCCGTAGTGTTTATTACGAGGTACTAACATCGACCGTAGTGTTTATTTCGAGGTATTAATATCGACCGTAGTTCTTATTACGAGGTACAAATATCGACCGCAGTGTTTATTACGAGGTACTAATATCGAGCGCAGTGTTGATTTCGAGGTACTAATATCGGCCGCAATGTTTATTTCGAGGTACTAATATCGACTGCAGTATTTATTTCGAGGTATTAATATCGACTGCAGTATTTATTTCGAGGTATTAATATCGACTGCAGTATTTATTTCGAGGTATTAATATCGACTGCAGTATTTATTTCGAGGTATTAATATTGACCGCAATGTTTATTACGAGGTACTAATATCGACAGTAGTGTTTATTACGAGGTACTAATATCGACCGTAGTCTTTATTACGAGGTACTAATATCGACCGCAATGTTTATTTCGAGGTATTAATATCGACTGCAGTATTTATTTCGAGGTATTAATATCGACCGTAGTGTTTATTTCGAGCTACTAATATCGACTGCAGTATTTATTTCGAGGTATTAATATTGACCGCAATGTTTATTACGAGGTACTAATATCGGCCGTAGTGTTTATTACGAGGTACTAACATCGACCGTAGTGTTTATTTCGAGGTAGTCATATCGACCGCAATGTTTATTTCGAGGTATTAATATCGACTGCAGTATTTATTTCGAGGTATTAATATCGACTGCAGTATTTATTTCGAGGTATTAATATCGACTGCAGTATTTATTTCGAGGTATTAATATCGACCGCAGTGTTGATTTCGAGGTACTAATATCGACCGCAATGTTTATTTCGAGCTACTAATATCGACTGCAGTATTTATTTCGAGGTATTAATATCGACCGCAATGTTTATTACGAGGTACTAATATCGACCGTAGTGTTTATTACGAGGTACTAATATCGACCGTAGTGTTTATTACGAGGTACTAATATCGACCGCAGTGTTTATTACGAGGTACTAATATCGACCGCAGTGTTTATTACGAGGTACTAATATCGACCGTAGTGTTTATTACGAGGTACTAATATCGACCGTAGTGTTTATTACGAGGTACTAATATCGACCATAGTGTTTATTACGAGGTACTAATATCGACTGCAGTATTTATTACGAGGTATTAATATCGACTGCAGTATTTATTACGAGGTACTAATATCGACCGCAGTGTTTATTACGAGGTACTAATATCGACCGTAGTGTTTATTTCGAGGTACTAATATCGACCGCAGTGTTTATTACTAGGTACTAATATCGACCGCAGTGTTTATTACGAGGTACCAATATCGACCGCAGTGTTTATTACGAGGTACTAATATCGCCCGCAGTGTTTATTACGAGGTACTAATATCGACTGCAGTGTTTATTACGAGCTTCTAATATCGACCGCAGTGTTTATTACGAGGTACTAATATCGAACGCAGTGTTTATTACGAGGTAATAATATCGACCGCAGTGTTTATTACGAGGTACTAATATCGACTGCAGTGTTTATTACGAGCTACTAATATCGCCCGCAGTGTTTATTACGAGGTACTAATATCGACTGCAGTGTTTATTACGAGCTACTAATATCGCCCGCAGTGTTTATTACGAGGTACTAATATCGAACGCAGTGTTTATTACGAGGTAATAATATCGACCGCAGTGTTTATTACGAGGTACTAATATCGAACGCAGTGTTTATTACGAGGTAATAATATCGACCGCAGTGTTTATTACGAGGTACTAATATCGCCCGCAGTGTTTATTACGAGGTACTAATATCGAACGCAGTGTTTATTACGAGGTAATAATATCGACCGCAGTGTTTATTACGAGGTACTTATATCGACCGTAGTGTTTATTACGAGGTACTAATATCGACCGTAGTGTTTATTACGAGGTACTAATATCGACCATAGTGTTTATTACGAGGAACTAATATCGACTGCAGTATTTATTACGAGGTATTAATATCGACTGCAGTATTTATTACGAGGTACTAATATCGACCGCAGTGTTTATTCCGAGGTACTAATATCGACCGCAGTGTTTATTACTAGGTACTAATATCGACCGCAGTGTTTATTACGAGGTACTTATATCGACCGCAGTGTTTATTACGAGGTACTTATATCGACCGCAGTGTTTATTACGAGGTACTTATATCGACCGTAGTGTTTATTACGAGGTACTAATATCTACCGCAATGTTTATTTCGAGGTATTAATATCGACCGTAGTGTTTATTTCGAGGTATTCATATCGACCGCAATGTTTATTTCGAGGTACTAATATCGACTGCAGTATTTATTTCGAGGTACTAATATCGACCGCAGTGTTTATTTCGAGGTACTAATATCGACCGCAATGTTTATTTCGAGGTATTAATATCGACCGTAGTGTTTATTTCGAAGTATTCATATCGACCGCAATGTTTATTTCGAGGTACTAATATCGACTGCAGTATTTATTTCGAGGTACTAATATCGACCGCAGTGTTTATTTCGAGGTACTTATATCGACCGCAATGTTTATTATGAGGTAATAATATCGACCGCAATGTTTATTACGAGGTATTAATATCGACCGCAATGGTTATTACGAGGTATTAATATCGACTGCAATGTTTATTACGAGGTACTAATATCGACCGTAGTGTTTATTACGAGGTACTTATATCGACCGTAGTGTTTATTACGAACTACTAATATCGACCGCAGTGTTTATTACGAGGTACTAATATCGACTGCAGTGTTTATTACGAGCTACTAATATCGACCGCAGTGTTTATTACGAGGTACTAATATCGAACGCAGTGTTTATTACCAGGTACTAATATCGAACGCAGTGTTTATTACCAGGTACTAATATCGACTGCCTTGTTTATTACGAGGTAATTATATCGACCGCAGTGTTTATTACCAGGTACTAATATCGAACGCAGTGTTTATTACCAGGTACTAATATCGAACGCAGTGTTTATTACGCGGTACTAATATGGACCGTAGTGTTTATTACGAGGTACTAACATCGACCGTAGTGTTTATTACGAGGTACTAATATCGACCGTAGTGTTGATTTCGAGGTTCTAACAGTCATCCAGTAACGACGTTCCAATTCATATTCTACTTATAATAATAATTTGAGTGGTGTGCGTAACTTGAATAAGTATACGCCATTTTCTCCCTAGCATTTCTAAGAACAAAGAAAATACTTAATAATTTGGGGAAAAGACATCACATATAGTTCGATAGTCAAAACCCAGCACTTCAGTTTTTCCACTTCCTTGGAACTCCTTCTCCATGAACTCGAAATGCACTGTTATCAAACATGCCATAGTTTTATTCTATAAATAGAATCAGAATATATATCAAGTAGAACAATGGTTCCTTTCTTTAAATGAGTAAAAGGGTTCGTTCTATTGGCTATACATAACAATAAAGATATCGGGAGGTATGCAAAGCATGTGAGGTATGTGAGACACTACGGGAATGGAAACCTATGGAAACCTATGGAAACCCCTCTCCTCCTTTCCCTTTCAACATTCCGTTATCATCAGATTGCATTTTTGACTTTCTACGTAGACTTTTGATTCTATTTTTTTAGGCTTTATTGCAATGTTGCCGAAATGAAATTGAAAAATTACTGTTTCATCAACAGTTTCTCAGAACAATTATACAGTATAATAATTAGCCTTATATCTGCCTACGTGCTTGTGTAACTGTAGAACGTTTATGGCTATTATTCATGTTAAACATGAAGGGTGATATACAATCGTATAAAATACTACATCCCATTATCAGGTCTGTCATTCAACGCTATACACGATAAACCAAACACATCGGCTACAGGTAATATACATCTTTGTATACCTTAGGGAATGCTATAGTCAAAGCTGGTAAGCTTGGTTTGAACGTAACCGACTTTCTTAAAGTTAATCGTGCAGCATGATAGTGATTTAAGGGCGGAGTTATGGCTCAACGTTTCTATGTAAATCATCAATGACAACTTCGGTTTGATTTATGACAGTATCCGGTCATTTTAACGTGATCGTGCTCGTTGTAGCTATAAAATAATTTAAATGAACAATGTTATAGTTAGTTCTCTGTACGCCAATTTAGCGGTGTCAGATCAAGGGTAAAGCAGCCTCCAGCACTGTCAGACACTGGCTAAATCATGTTTCTTAAGTGATAATCACCTACAGGGCTGTCAAAATGGGCAATCAACTGTCAATCTCTGTAGTATTAATTGCTGTAAATGTGAATTAAATTGACAAGGTTATCAATTAAATAACAACAGAATGATATGAAATAGATGAACACCATGCTGAAAAGGGGCCAGAGGAAATGATAAAACTGATATGATGTTTCAAAGTTCCTGTAAACACTCACCTTGTCATCCTTATATTGTATGATGTGGTTACTTATCATAGACTTTGGGACTTTGTAACCTTTTCTGTGACTTTGCCTATTGTCTAAAGTTAGATAATAACCTTATACAATATTTAAAAAAACCAAATGCTTGTATCTCATAGGTATAATCGAACATAGGGATTGGATCCCTATAAATAAATATATAGGTCTCATAAATAATAGGACAGTATAGTCCAACATAGGGAATGGATCCCTATTAACAAATATAACGGTCTCGTGAGTAATAAGACGGTATAGTCTAACATAGGGATTGGATCCCTATTAACAAATATAACGGTCTCATAAGTAATAAAACAGTATAATCAAACATGGGGATTGGATCACTATAAATAAATAAAAAGGTTTCATAGGTAATAGGACAGTATAGTCCAACATAGGGAATGGATCCCTATTAACAAATATAACGGTATCGTGAGTAATAAGACGGTATAGTCTAGCATAGGGATTGGATCCCTATTAACAAATATAACTGTCTCATAAGTAATAAAACAGTATAATCTAACATAGAGATTGGATCCCTATCAATAAACAAAAAGGTTTCATAAGTAATAAGACAGTATAGTCCAACATAGGGAATTGATCCCTATAAATAAATATATAGGTCTCATAAGTAATAAAACAGTATAATCTAACATGGGGATTGGATCCCTATAAATAAATAAAAAGGTTTCATAAGTAATAAGACAGTATAGTCCAACATAGGGAATATATCCGTACAAACAAATATATAGGTTTTATAAGTAATAAAACAGTATAATCGAACATAGGGATTGGATCCCTATAAATAAATATATAGGTATCATAAGTAATAAGACAGTATGGTCAAACATAGGGATTGGATCCCTATAAATAAATAAAAAGGTTTCATAAGTAATAAGACAGTATGGTCCAGCATAAGGAATGGGTTCGTACAAACAAATATATAGGTTTCATAAGTAATAAAACAGTATAATCTAACATAGAGATTGGATCCCTATAAATAAATAAAAAGGTTCATAAGTAATAAAACAGTATAATCTAACATAGAGATTGGATCCCTATAAATAAATAAAAAGGTTTCATAAGTAATAAAACAGTATAATCTAACATAGAGATTGGATCCCTATAAATAAATAAAAAGGTTTCATAAGTAATAAGACAGTATGGTCCAGCTTAAGGAATGGATTCGTACAAACAAATATATAGGTTTCATAAGTAATGAAACAGTATAATCTAACATAGGGATTGGATCCCTATTAACAAATATATAGGTCCCATAAGTAATCAGACAGTATAGTCCAGAATAGGGATTGGTTCCCTATAAATAAATATATAGGTCTCATAAGTAATAAAACAGTATAATCTAACATAGAGATTGGATCCCTATAAATAAATAAAAAGGTTTCATAAGTAATAAGACGGTATAGTCTAACATAGGGATTGGATCCCTACAAACAAATATATAGGTCTCATAAGTAATAAGACAGTATAGTCCAACATAGGGATTGGATCCCTACAAATAAATATATAGGTCTCATAAGTAATACGACAGTATAGTCCAGAATAGGGATTGGATCCCTATAAATAAATATATAGGTATCATAAGTAATAAGACAGTATGGTCAAACATAGGGATTGGATCCCTATTAACAAATATATAGGTCCCATAAGTAATCAGACAGTATAGTCCAGAATAGGGATTGGATCCCTATAAATAAATATAGAGGTCTCATAAGTAATACGACGGTATGGTCTAACATAGGGATTGGATCCCTATAAACAAATATATAGGTATCATAAGTAATAAGACAGTATGGTCAAACATAGGGATTGGATCCCTATTAACAAATATATAGGTCCCATAAGTAATCAGACAGTATAGTCCAGAATAGGGATTGGTTCCCTATAAATAAATATATAGGTCTCATAAGTAATAAAATAGTATAATCTAACATGGGGATTGGATCCCTATAAATAAATAAAAAGGATTCATAAGTAATAAGACAGTATAGTCCAACATAGGGATTATATCCGTACAAACAAATATATAGGTTTTATAAGTAATAAAACAGTATCATCGAACATAGGGATTGGATCCCTATAAATAAATAAAAAGGTTTCATAAGTAATAAGACGGTATAGTCTAACATAGGGATTGGATCCCTATTAACAAATATATAGGTCCCATAAGTAATCAGACAGTATAGTCCAGAATAGGGATTGGTTCCCTATAAATAAATATATAGGTCTCATAAGTAATAAAACAGTATAATCTAACATAGAGATTGGATCCCTATAAATAAATAAAAGGTTTCATAAGTAATAAAACAGTATAGTCTAACATAGGGATTGGATCCCTATAAATAGATATATAGGTCTCATAAGTAATAAAACAGTATAATCTAACATAGAGATTGGATCCCTATAAATAAATAAAAAGGTTCATAAGTAATAAAACAGTATAATCTAACATAGAGATTGGATCCCTATAAATAAATAAAAAGGTTTCATAAGTAATAAGACGGTATAGTCTAACATAGGGATTGGATCCCTACAAATAAATATATAGGTCTCATAAGTAATAAGACAGTATAGTCCAACATAAGGAATGGATAATTGATCCCTATAAATAAATATATAGGTCTCATAAGTAATACGACAGTATAGTCCAGAATAGGGATTGGATCCCTATAAATAAATATAGAGGTCTCATAAGTAATACGACGGTATGGTCTAACATAGGGATTGGATCCCTATAAACAAATATATAGGTATCATAAGTAATAAGACAGTATGGTCAAACATAGGGATTGGATCCCTATTAACAAATATATAGGTCCCATAAGTAATCAGACAGTATAGTCCAGAATAGGGATTGGTTCCCTATAAATAAATATATAGGTCTCATAAGTAATAAAACAGTATAGTCCAACATAAGGAATGGATCCGTACAAACAAATATATAGGTATCATAAGTAATAAGACGGTATGGTCAAACATAGGGATTGGATCCCTACAAATTAATATAAAGGTCTCATAAGTAATAAGACGGTATGGTCAAAGATAGGGATTGGATCGCTACAAATACTTTGATCATGGTAGACTTGTCTTCCTTGAAAAAAATCGGAACTTTTTGTAGAGGGATAAAAATACACACTGACTTATTATTTTTTAAATATCAAAAATGACAAAAATAAATTAAAAGAATTATATCAACAGTGACAATTTATTGTTCTTTTATGTAACCATATTACTCTCAATCATTTTAATTTTGGACACCATTCCACAGCCCCTTAGCGCATGGTATATTTGCATGTCAGGTACGTATGTAACTAGAGCCTATGGCATGGTATACCGTTCTCACGTGCACGCACACATGCACATAGGGATCTGAATATTTTAACAAATTACTACTTTGACAGTGATTGTACTTAATTTATAAAAACAACTTACTCGACAAAGCGTAACTAATATCGTAACAACCTCGAGTTTGTCATGTGAGATCAGTCCGCACTCCATGGACTTTAAATGTGCCCTTCTTGAAGTCGCCTGGTCTAATGTCAGTGTCTTTTCGTGAGTCAGATTATGTCTTTGTATCGGAATCTTTATTTCTTAAGTATGTGTGATTACACATGTTCCAGCTAAGTCTCGATATCGGGTGTTGACATATCATCGTCACTCACGTGTACTATTGTTTACCCGGTGTTAATATAATTTACACTACGGTAATGAAATGCCCGATACGCAATACGGAAATGACGACACGAAAATTCGACAAGAAAAACATGTGTATTACAAAGGGTGGGAAGTCCTTAATAAGCTGATACTAAAGCACATACCTACGATACAAATATTTCCACTATGATTAGCCTTCAGCTAACGTCCAGCTGAACACATTCTTATAGTTACATCTCTCCCTTCCTCAGCTTAGCAATCTTTGACTGTGTATACATTCGCGTATACGCAGTGAAAAAAGGTTCGGCGGATGGATACCTGTTTCCAATATGGTACCGTTCACACTTCAGCGAGATAACAGTCCAACGACAACCAATGGTTGGATCATTCACCATCTAGATACATAGAACATATTCGGGATCCATTATGTCTAATTATACAACACAAGAATGCTGTCAAACTACTTATTCCATGGATGCACATATAATTTCTGTGGCGGTAACGTCAACAATGGCGGCTTCGTTCTGACCGCGTCACTTCATAAGCAGTGTGTCAATGCGCGTACATGACGACCGTTGTAAATGAAAAGAAAATTTCGAAGGGCTTCTCACATTGCTTAATTTAAAATTTAAAAAAAAATGAAAGGAAAACAAATAGTGTTGTTCACTTCGTATTTTCTAAATTTATATTGTCCTAGCAACCACGGCTATCGTAGTTACTATCGTGGCAACCCGCTTCGAATTTTTTCTGCGTTATGTAGCATCTAAAAAATATTCGAATGTAAATATAAGACTTGACCTACGTTTTGACGGCGTATACGATAACGCGCACCATAGAATATGTTCGTTGCCAACTGCGTTCATACTACCGTATACGCTGTCAAAATGAAGGCCAATCCTTAAATATTTACATTTGTATGGCATTGTCACTATATAGCCTCTTTGAAAGCTGTGTCGTTGATGGGACTTTAATTACCATGCATCACGAGACAAAATTCTCAGCGTATTAATACAACACTGACCGGAACTACAATATCCAATATGAATAAACATGACGGCTGCTGAAATATCGCCTGGGCATTGTGAGATTTGACAATGTCAATGTAAATTTATGTGCAAAATAAAAAATAGATAAAAAACACTTTTATTACAACGAAAACAAGACCAAGGTCTGCAATATCGTACAAAATGCACATCGGTTGAAATCACCAATGCCGGCAATGGAAATAATTTTAACGCAATTTATCAGAAATATCGTCTGTTACACTGCACTGATCAACAGGGGTTCGTTACAAATGCCTGAAATACACATATTCTACAGACCTACTGATATGAGTCACAGCACACATAAACATTTCAGACATTTTGTAACGAACCTGTGCTCCGTCGCAAGATCACTCACTTCAAACGCTATCAGTTTAACGCGTCTCACATCCACGGTTCCTGATTTCTGACGACATGTCAAATAACGACGCCATTATAGAATCTACCGACTGTTGTCAGGTTCCCATACAATCAACAAATAAACTCACGCCTGGATTCTTCACAAAATGAGCGAAGAGAAAAGTTCGAATTCACTTCCAAAAATAACTCCCTCGTGGAGGGCAAGGTCGGATTTACGGTGTTCACTGTATTTGTCCATGCGCGAAATTTGTTCCGGGAAAAAATATCTAACTTTCAGCTCAGAGTTCTATTGATAAACTTAAATCACCCTATAGATATATCATACGCAATTGTATTGATACTGAATTGTGGAATAAAATTGAAGTGTTTGTTAAAATTTCAAAGTACTACTTTGTTCGCCAATCAGCACGCGACAATACGCTGTTCAAACTATTGAACGAAATTGTGTGGACTGTCGATAAGGCGAGCATTTTTTATTTTAAATATAAATTATCATTTAAAAAAGAACATAAGAGGCAGAGAAAACGTAAATATAAGTATTGAACTGTTTTTGTATAGCGCGCATTATGTTGTTTGCTTGCAAAGCTGTGTCATTCAAATAGATCATAAATACCATACAAAAGCAGTTCAATGCTTAATTAACAACAGCGAACTACAGAGGGGTACATTTATTAATGTCTGCCATTCCTATGTTTACCATTTAAACAGCACTGCAAGTCCCACAGGGTTCTCTTTTGGGAAATATTCAGGGAAGCCTCGGCTCTTTGTAGACCTATCCGCTCCCCGTGAGGATTATCATCATCCCAGTGAAAATGACTTAATATATAAAGACTTGTATTCCCTCACCTATGTGCGCATAGACGATGCGATTCAGAAACTATAGACTTTGGAAAGGGAACAACCGTGTGTAAACTATACATTTCGGACGCGTTTAAGACTATCAAGTAGAGAGAGCGGTATCATTGTTATAAATCCTCGCGTTTGGGTGTAGATCCATGCACAAGATAGTTGACACTTTCCTTTCAACAACGGCATTCGTGTACTAACAGACCGCCTCGGACATCTACATTTTACCATCCGAGTAGTTATTCAAGGTCGATCCACAGCCAAACCACTACATCACCACGTGGAACTCAACAATGAAGGTACGGAGGACATTAAGATGTGGAGACTTTCCTTGTAAAACTGGAACGGTGTTTCTGTATTCTATAATGATAAACTGGACAATCCAGATGAACTATGCCTCTTCATGTCTCGGGAACTCGGGGGTAGGTGGTTACTTCAGAAGACAATGGTTTTCGGAACCATGGTCATGCAATTTACACAACCTATACTCTGCTGCTATTGATCTGTCTATAGCCTTTCAGGAGCTAAGTCCGACTGTAGTAGCAGCCATGATATGGGCCACATGTGGGAAGGCCAACGTATTGTCTTTATATGTGACAATGTAGCTTCTGTTGCTATACTTACTATAGGCCATTAGTCCACCGCCTTGCTCTGTGTGCATGCACATACGACTTTGCAATATTATCTTATTATGTGGCTGGCCATCGAAACAATATTGCTGACTCTCTGTCTGGTTTGCAGATTCAGGCAACTTGCACCAGACGCATTTCTATCCCCAATGCATAGTATTCAAACGAACAGTCGTATTGTGGGATTCGAACCAGTGATCCAGGAGTTGAGGTCAGTATCTAGAACCACCAGTACCAGGAGGACAAATGAATCTAGTGCTGACAAATAGGTGCGATTCCTGCTGTATGCCGGTATCATTACTTTAGTGCACTTACCCAGCTTACCTATGTCCAAAGGATACTTGATCCATTTCGTGGCAATCTGTTGCAACGGTCAAATCGCATCTACAACTATTGAACTGTACTTACTTGGTATTCGGTTTAAGTGTATTTAAAACAATATTTACAACACAAGCTCACAAGAATGCCCCGTCTGCATGCTATCTTAAATGGAGTTAAGTGGCTAAAAGTGACGAGACCAAAACATTCTGGAGAGGATGTGTTTCTACTTGAGATAATGTGCACTTTGCCACCTAATGTTAGACATAGCATCACTGTATATTTGTCAGTTTCCTAAGATGTTGGGAGTTGACCCTACAGTGCACCTCTGCGTTGACGAGGACAGTGTATTGTTAACTGTGAAATTGTCAAAAACAGACCTGACCAACTCTTTGTTAACTGCGAGGGACAAGTTCGTTCATTTCCGCGTTAAACAATATCCTTGAATGTGTAGGCATTGACTCTAGCTCTAATATTAGACATTCTTTTGGATAAGGCACATCAACCTCTGCCGTTTCCGTGCACATGGAAAACAATTTATTACCTGCTGTTTGTGTGGTGAGTTTATTACCTGCTGTTTGTGTGGTGAGTTTATTGCCTGCTTTTTCTGTTTTTGGTTTATTGCCTGCTGTGTATGGGTTGAGTTTGTGCTATTCAACAATCGGGGTTTATTGCCTGCTGTTTGTCTGGTGAGTTTCTTACCTGCTGTTTCTGTGGCGAGTTGATTTTTTGCTGTTTGTGTGGTGAGTTGATTGCCTGCTGTTTTTGTGGTGAGTTTATTGCCTGTTCGTGTGTTGAGTTTATTGCCTGTTGTTTTGTGTTGGGTTCATTGCCTACTGTTTGTGTGTTGTTTTTATTGACTGCTGTTTGTGTGGTGAGTTGATTGCCTGCTGTTTGTGTGTTAAGTTTTATCACCTACTGTTTGTGTGTTGAGTTTTGTGGTGAGTTTATTGCCTTCTGTTTGTGTGGGGAGTTTATTGCCTAGGGTTGTGTGTTGAGTTTATTGCCTGTTGTTTTGTGTTGGGTTCATTGCCTACTGTTTGTGTGTTGTTTTTATTGACTGCTGTTTGTGTGGTGATTTTATTGCATGCTGTTTGTATGGTGGGTTTATTGCCTGCTGCTTGTGTGGTGAGTTTATTGCCTACTTTTTGTGTGGTGAGTTTATTTCCTACTGTTTGTGTGGTGAGTTTATTTCCTACTGTTTGTGTGGTGATTTTATTGCCTACTGTTTGTGTAGTGAGTTTATTGCCTACTGGTTGTGTGGGGAGTTTATTGCCTAGGGTTGTGTGTTGAGTTTATTGCCTTCTGTTTGTGTGGTGAGTTTATTCCCTGCTTTTTTGTTTTGAGTTTATTACTTACTGTTTGTGTGGTAAGTTGATTGCCTGCTGTTTGTGTGTTGAGTTTTGTGGTGAGTTTATTGCCTGTTCGTGTGTTGAGTTTATTGCCTGTTGTTTTGTGTTGGGTTCATTGCCTACTGTTTGTGTGGTGGGTTTATTGCATGCTGTTTGTATGGTGGGTTTTTTGCCTGCTGTTTGTGTGTTAAGTTTTATCACCTACTGTTTGTGTGTTGAGTTTATTGCCTGTTGTTTTGTGTTGGGTTCATTGCCTACTGTTTGTGTGGTGGGTTTATAAACTATTGAAATTGTCAAAAACAGACCTGACCAACTCTTTGTTAACTGCGAGGGACAAGTTCGTTCATTTCCGCGTTAAACAATATCCTTGAATGTGTAGGCATTGTCTCTAGCTCTAATATTAGACATTCTTTTGGATAAGGCCCATCAACCTCTGCCGTTTCCGTGCACATGGAAAACAATTTATCACCTGCTGTTTGTGTGGTGAGTTTATTTCCTACTGTTTGTGTGGTGATTTTATTGCCTGCTGTTTGTATGGTGGGGTTATTGCCTGCTGTTTGTGTGTTGCGTTTATTGCCTGCTGTTTGTGTGTTGCGTTTATTGCCTGCTGTTTGTGGGGTGATTTTATTGCCTGCTTTTTCTGTTTTTGGTTTATTGCCTGCTGTGTATGGGTTGAGTTTGTGCTATTCAACAATCGGGGTTTATTGCCTGCTGTTTGTATGGTGGGTTTTTTGCCTGCTGTTTGTGTGTTAAGTTTATTGCCTGCTGTTTGTATGGTGGGGTTATTGCCTGCTGTTTGTGGGGTGATTTTATTGCCTGCTTTTTCTGTTTTTGGTTTATTGCCTGCTGTTGTGTGGTGAGTTTATTGTCTACTGTTTGTGTGGTGAGTCTATTACCTGCTGTTTGTGTGATGAGTTTATTACCTGCTGTTTGGGTGTTGAGTTTATTGCCTTCTGTTTGTGTGGTGAGTTTTTTTTTTGTTGTTTGTGTGGTGAGTTTTTTTTTTGTTGTTTGTGTGGTGAGTTTTTTGCCTGCTGTTTGTATGGTGGGGTTATTGCCTGCTGTTTGTGGGGGGATTTTATTGCCTGCTGTTTGTGGGGTGATTTTATTGCCTGCTGTTTGTGGGGTGATTTTATTGCCTGCTGTTTGTATGGTGGGGTTATTGCCTGCTGTTTGTGGGGGGATTTTATTGCCTGCTGTTTGTCTGGTGAGTTTATTACCTACTGTTTGTGAGGTGAGTTTTTTTCTTTGCTGTTTGTGTGGTGAGTTGATTGCCTGCTGTTTTTGTGGTGAGTTTATTACCTGCTGTTTGGGTGTTGAGTTTATTGCCTGTTGTTTTGTGTTGGGTTCATTGCCTACTGTTTGTGTGTTGTTTTTATTGACTGCTGTTTGTGTGTTAAGGTTTATTACCTACTTTTTGTGTGTTGAGTTTATAAACTATTGTTTGTGCGGTGAGTTTATTGCCTACTTTTTGTGTGGTGAGTTTATTTCCTGCTGTTTGTGTGGTGGGTTTATTGCATGCTGTTTGTATGGTGGGTTTTTTGCCTGCTGTTTGTGTGGGGATTTTGTTTCCTGCTGTTTGTGTGGTGAGTTTTTTGCCTGCTGTTTGTATGGTGGGGTTATTGCCTGCTGTTTGTGTGTTGTGTTTATTGACTGCTGTTTGTGTGGTGATTTTATTGCCTGCTGTTTGTCTGGTGAGTTTATTACCTACTGTTTGTGAGGTGAGTTTATTGCCTGCTTTTTCTGTTTTTGGTTTATTGCCTGCTGTGTATGGGTTGAGTTTGTGCTATTCAACAATCGGGGTTTATTGCCTGCTGTTTGTGGGGGGATTTTATTGCCTGCTGTTTGTGGGGGGATTTTATTGCCTGCTGTTTGTGGGGTGATTTTATTGCCTGCTGTTTGTCTGGTGAGTTTCTTACCTGCTGTTTCTGTGGTGAGTTGATTTTTTGCTGTTTGTGTGGGGATTTTATTGCCTGCTGTTTGTATGGTGGGTTTTTTGCCTGCTGTTTGTGTGGTGGGTTTATTGCATGCTGTTTGTATGGTGGGTTTTTTGCCTGCTGTTTGTGTGGCGAGTTTATTGCCTGCTGTTTTTGTGGTGGGTTTATTGCCTGCTGCTTGTGTGGTGAGTTTATTGCCTACTTTTTGTGTGGTGAGTTTATTGCCTGTTTGTGTGTTGAGTTTTGTGGTGAGTTTATTGCCTGTTCGTGTGTTGAGTTTATTGCCTGCTGTTTTTGTGGTGGGTTTATTGCCTGCTGTTTGTGTGGTGATTTTATTGCCTGCTCTTTGTGTGGTAAGGTGTTTTTTTTGCTGTTTGTGTGGTGAGTTTATTTTTTGCTGTTTGTGTGGTGAGTTTATTGCCTACTGTTTGTGTGTTGAGTTTATTGCCTACTGCTTGTGTGGTTTGTTTATTACCTGCTGTTTGTGTGTTGAGTTTATTGCCTTCTGTTTGTGTGGTGAGTTTATTGCCTACTGTTTGTGTGTTGAGTTTATTGCCTACTGCTTGTGTGGTTTGTTTATTACCTGCTGTTTGTGTGTTGAGTTTATTGCCTTCTGTTTGTGTGGGGAGTTTATTGCCTACTGTTTGTGTGTTGAGTTTATTGCCTACGGTTTGTATTAACATGCGGTACGTGATAATGAACAGCTGTATTTATTCAGATTGGTTTATTGCCTGCTGTGTATGTGTTGAGTTTGTGCTATTCAACAATCGTTCGCCCCGGTGTGCGATTTTCTCGGCGCAAATGTGCGATTTGGTACAATTGGTTTATCGATATGACAGTATTAAAAATAATCAAGAAGACTCGTATGAAATAAGGCACACTTTATAAAACTCCTCATCACAATAAATAGGATCATGTACAATTTTACAGTGCGTGTTACACAGTATTGCAGTGACAGTTAGACGGTCAAGAATGGGTTTGGTTTCCAGGTAAATACCATTTTGTTGAGAGATGGAAGTTTTACCTGGCCTGTGCCTAATACAGAGAGCTGATATGTGAGACCGTTTGACCATTATGAATACACAACTGGGTGTTAGGTATGTCTGAATTGCTTCGTTTTGTTCTATAGCCCCCATTCACCTGGATGTTCACATCTAGACATTTACGTAAGTACCCAGGACGTAGTAAACCACGGCCCTGGTACAGTACATGGGACCGTGTCAATGCGTGTTTTATTTTACATGTGTCGATTTGGGTCGTTTATAAATCACAGAAAACGCCATTTCGAAATTAAGGAAAATTGCTAGAAAGACGAGCTTATAGTTGCAGCTTTAACATAGAAATGTGCTTAAAAAGCAAGTGTATATGTTTCAACAAGAAACCGCATGCATTGTTAAGCCATTCCTAAATTTACACCAACCACGATTGTAATCGTGCGCAGGCAATAGCCTTCCCGATTTGTATCGTTCGCACCTCGTGCACGCATGGTGTTACGTTGTGCAATCCAACAACTGTATTTGTTATTTGTTAATATTTTGTACTTTCACTTTACTTTTATTTAAAAGAGAATTTTTCATCATCCTTTTCATTATTTAATCCCCTTATACTGTGATAATAGTTTAGAAATCATGTGATCATCACCACATCTGACAGATGTGATGCGTCATGTTAAGATAACTTGCTCTGATATTATAGGGCCAGGTAGGTAGGGACTGGCTCAACCACCTGTCCTGTGACAAAATCCACACAAATATCATTTAATCTTTGAATGTTGTTATCTATATATATATTGTTATATTAGCACCAACTGGACGGTCGTGTACATCTCAACACTGTGGACTGCGGGACTTACACTTGGCCTACTTATTTTGATATTATAGGTTCATCACTAGGACAAGTTTGCAAAATAAGCATTTTATATGTAAACAAATCGTTTAAATGTAAATGACAAACTGATTGCAATGTATCTGAACAGGTATATGTATTTGCTTCATCTTTTCTCAATATAAGCATTTATAAAGTTGAACTTAACCTGAACCCATTAGTAACACTTTCCCTGCGATGCGACTTTATGAGTCATTTGAGAAGGTTAATGGGGCATGGATCGAAGACGAGCGAGTAAAGATTCTAACACACCGATGGTTCTTGACACCTGATTTGTTGGTATAAATGTCTTGTAGGATTTGGAGTTTATAATAGGTGCAGAAGCCGGAGTTTGTCTCTGAACCGATGTTGGAGATTGAAAAAGTTTGAAAACCAGACTTGATAAGTCTGATGTAGATTGTGGAGGGGAGGCGGCGAGCGATGTATACATAGGTGAGTGAAATCTCTGTTGATGTACAGGAGACTGAAACGTCTTCACCCGAGAACTTAGTCCAAAGGGCATGGCCTGGTTATCTATCATTGGCGGAGTCTGGCCTGCATTATTGTTAATGTTGATAGTTGACTGTTGTGGGATGGGGAAAGGGTCTGATGCCATAGCGCTGTTCTGATTGGCTTCAGTAGGTTGAAGCCGATCTGAAAGTGCTCCCAATAAAGTAGAAATCATCTTTGGAGCTTCTTTCATCTTTTTCATAGACTCGCTAGCACGATATATGGTCCGCATGTCTTTTAACGGTGCTACATATTTAATTTTCGGCGTCTTTGGTAATGGTGAATACAGAGGTGAGCCAATCGGGAAATTCATTGGTGAATTTAATGTGGATGCGACTATTTTGGCACTTGTTTGAAAATCTGGAATGACATGGAAATCTTGCTCAGTGCCTTGTGCAGTGACACAGTACTGTCGGTCAGGGTCCCACGCAAGCACACGTTTGTGTTTCCACGCGGGGTTGTGACACTGCCAGGGCTGTGTGGCCTGGGCAGGGGAGTTGTCATAATGCGCACGTACAGACACGTGTTTAGTGTAGGCGTCACTGTTCACCAAAGGATATCGACTGTCAAACGGGAACTTTACCAGAATCTTTTCCGGGTTCTGTAGAGCATCAGTAATGGTTGGATCGTACGGGTAACTTTCAGCGTTTTGCATGTTTTGACGAATATCCTCCCATAATTTATCTATGAAACACTGATGGAAGAAGTAGATAGGGTCAGCGGGAGCCGTCAGCAGTTCTCCCATGCTGCCTCCCACCCAGGCCTGTACACCATTGTGGTACTCCTCCAGGGCTATGCTAGTAGTGTATACCAGCTCTCGGTTGCTTTTCCTACTCAACAACGAGTCGATGTTTTCCCGGGCAATTAGAGAACCCCCCTGTCCAATACGTCTCCTTATGGGAGTTCCATCCGGCTCAGTAAAATTCATGAATGGACCTATTCTAACAGTTCCCTCTCCATTTCCGAACAGCTCTTTTGTCCATAGTATGGACTTGGTCGGGTTTGTTATGTGGAAATCTAAAGAACAGTCCCAGTACGGAATGGGAACATGGAGATAAAACTCCAACCTAGAAACATAAAACAATGAGAAAATGTTATTGTTTTGAAGTAAAGATTAAATTATATGTAACATCAACGTAGATCCTAGTTAAGTTGCTATCTTTCTATAGGAATGTTAAATAGCTTTCCGTACCAACAATAAACCAAAGTCTCGTTAAATTCTGTATCAACAGTTAACCAAATCTCGTTCTCTTTCTGTATAAACAGTTAACCAAGTCTCGCTATCTCTCTGTATAAATAGTTTACAAAGTCTCGTTCTCTTTCTTTATACACAGTTTACAAAGTCCCGTTCTCTTCCTGTAAAAACAGTAAATACCAAGTATCATTATAATCTGTATGAACAGATAACCAAGTCTTGTTATCTCTCTGTATAAACAGTTCACAAAGTCTCGTTCTCTTTCTGTATAAGCAGTTGACCAAGTCTCGTTCTCTTTCTGTATAATCATTGAATCAAGTATCGTTATCTTTCAGTGTTAACAGTGACCAAAGTCTCGATATCTTTCTGTATAAACAGTTAACCAAGTCTCGTTATCTTTCTGTATAAACAGTTAACCAAGTCTCGTTATCTTTCTGTATAAACAGTTAACCAAGTCTCGTTATCTTTCTGTATAAACAGTTAACCAAGTCTCGTTATCTTTCTGTATAAACAGTTAACCAAGTCTCGTTATCTTTCTGTATAAACAGTTAACCAAGTCTCGTTATCTTTCTGTATAAACAGTTAACCAAGTCTCGTTATCTTTCTGTATAAACAGTTAACCAAGTCTCGTTATCTTTCTGTATAAACAGTTAACCAAGTCTCGTTATCTTTCTGTATAAACAGTTAACCAAGTCTCGTTATCTTTCTGTATAAACAGTTAACCAAGTCTCGTTATCTTTCTGTATAAACAGTTAACCAAGTCTCGTTATCTTTCTGTATAAACAGTTAACCAAGTCTCGTTATCTTTCTGTATAAACAGTTAACCAAGTCTCGTTATCTTTCTGTATAAACAGTTAACCAAGTCTCGTTATCTTTCTGTATAAACAGTTAACCAAGTCTCGTTATCTTTCTGTATAAACAGTTAACCAAGTCTCGTTATCTTTCTGTATAAACAGTTAACCAAGTCTCGTTATCTTTCTGTATAAACAGTTAACCAAGTCTCGTTATCTTTCTGTATAAACAGTTAACCAAGTCTCGTTATCTTTCTGTATAAACAGTTAACCAAGTCTCGTTATCTTTCTGTATAAACAGTTAACCAAGTCTCGTTATCTTTCTGTAAAATCAGTTAACCAAGTCTCGTTATCTTTCTGTATAAACAGTTAACCAAGTCTCGTTATCTTTCTGTATAAACAGTTAACCAAGTCTCGTTATCTTTCTGTATAAACAGTTAACCAAGTCTCGTTATCTTTCTGTATAAACAGTTAACCAAGTCTCGTTATCTTTCTGTATAAACAGTTAACCAAGTCTCGTTATCTTTCTGTATAAACAGTTAACCAAGTCTCGTTATCTTTTTGTATAAACAGTTAACCAAGTCTCGTTACCTTTCTGTATAAACAGTTAACCAAGTCTCGTTATCTTTCGGTATAAACAGTTAACCAAGTTTCGTTATCTTTCTGTATAAACAGTTAACCAAGTCTCGTTACCTTTCTGTAAAAAACGGTTAAGCAAGTTTCGTTATCTTTCATTTTGCTTTAAACAATACTTTAAGTAATAAAAGTATTTTCGTACACTTTTCATAATGAATCATGTATTTATATAAAAAAAAATAGGAAACGTTTATTAATTATATTTTGTCTCCTCACGGTGGTTAAGCTAGGTGTGTTTCAAATTCGGCGTATATATTGCTACGCATGTTATCAGCACACAATATACATGGCAATTTGTGAAATGATAGGTGTGTTGTGGAAAGGCTGTTATCTGTAAAGAATGTGTGATAGTTACCACAATAAAATGACGCGATGCCAGCCAAGGAAAGCAGGTCCACCATTAGTCCCAGCAATGCTCTCGTCCGAGAAGAATTCCAAGATAGTCCTGTAGAACTGTTCAATTAATAAAAAAAAAAAAACATTTGATTTTCTGTGAATAGCGAACCATCGAAGAATTCTTGAACATTTGAATAAAATGTTTTAAAGAAAGTGATTTTTCTTAAATTAATTTTATAGATTTTAAATTGTACTATTTAATAACGAACATAAAAATTAATTATGCAAAAAACATCGTAAGTATCTGTTGGTTCGTGCATGCGTGCTTTCGTGGGTGGAGTGTGTTGCACATTGTATATGGAAGTAAAATTATCATCTTTTACTTACTCCACTCTCCCTCAATCCATTAAAACGCGTTATAAGAATATGCCATTCCGCCGGTGAAAGCATTCTCACTTCTCTTCGAGGCTGTGCTTCGTTAGATACTTGCCGTTTCAGTCTCCAATGACCTGTCTTCATCTGCCGTAACACTTCGTTGAATTGATTCACCTTTTCCTGTTTCATTGTTGGGGCCATTTTTTTTATTCCACCGTTGCCTAAACAATCAATAAGGGAGATGATGTTCTGCTCCTCTTGTTGCTTGGTGACCTTCCCGAGCGACAATCCTTTATCACCGCACGTGTACAAGTATTTGGGATGTGTGGCTATCTGTAGATCGGACAGTTGGTCGAAGGACACGACAGAGGAAATATGGGAAATGCATACTGTGACACATAGCACGGAAATAATGCTTACAGCCTGAAAATAGACAGGGAACATGTGTAATGGTCATACAAACTGTGACACATAGCACGGAAATAATGCTTACAGCCTGAAAATAGACAGGGAACACGTATAATAGTCATACAAACTGTGACACATAGCACGAAAATAATGCCTACAGCCTGAAAATAGACGGCGAACACGTGTAATAGTCATACAAACTGTGACACATAGCACGAAAATAATGCCTACAGTCTGAAAATAGACAGGGAACACGTATAATAGTCATACAAACTGTGACACAAAGCACGGAAATAATGCCTACAGCCTGATAATAGACAGGGAACACGTATAAAAGTCATACAAACTGTGATACAACAAAGCACGGAAATAATGCCTACAGCCTGAAAATAGACAGGGAACACGTATAATAGTCATACAAACTGTGATACAACAAAGCACGGAAATAATGCCTTCAGCCTGAAAATAGACAGGGAACACGTATAAAAGTCATACAAACTGTGATATAACAAAGCACGGAAATAATGCCTACAGCCTGAAAATAGACAGGGAACACGTGTTATTGTTCTACATATCGTTCCCTGTATTGTCATATTGCTTATAATGGGTACATTACCAAGGTAATGCATATGTTAAAACACGTGTACCCATCATACATTTGTATATATGAACCTATGTTTACGACAGATGCCAAAAATACTTTCAGTCAATTACATAGGACAAGCAATATGATATGTGTATGAAACATAGCTAGTTCTATATCACACAACTTAACATGTTTAAACATAGCTAGTTCTATATCACACGACTTAACATGTTTAAACAGAGTTAGTTCTATAACACACAACTTAACATGTTTAAACATAGCTAGTTCTATATCACACAAATTAACATGTTTAAACAAAGCTAGTTCTATATCACACAACTTAACATGTTTAAACATAGCTAGTCCTATATCACACAACTTAACATGTTTAAACATAGCTAGTTCTATATCACACAACTTGACATGTTTAAACAAAGCTAGTTCTATATCACACAACTTAACATGTTTAAACATAGCTAGTTCTATAACACAACTTAACATGTTTAAACATAGCTGGTTCTATATCACACAACTTAACATGTTAAATACCTCCTTGTATGCAAAGAATTTCCTCCTAAATCCCGATAGGTATGTGGTCGCGATTTCGATGGAATCGATTAAGTTTACCGACAACAGGCCAATGTCCCTATTTACTGTGTCAAACCTAGCCTATTTACTTACCATACTTGTCTGTGTGTGTTTTCCACCTTGTCTGGTAGTTAGTAAAGTGCCTTTCTTTTTGTATGAATATTCAGCCAATTAGCAGCTGTACTTTCGTACAATTATCCCCGGTGAGCCAATATTGACATGTTATATAAGTTGAAGCCCCGCCTCCACTCATACATAGATAATCATAAAATTACATGTATGACTTGTTGTCGACTCTCAATGTCTTTCATCTCATTGTAAATAAAAAGTGGCCTTTCCTCAAACTTAAGCGATATTATATCATTAACTGACTTGATGTTAAAAGTTTGTTATCTAATCTGTTATTTAACTGGTATTTAACTGATCTGTTGTTACTAGTTTGTTAAATGATAAGTTGTTACTAGTTTGTTAAATGATGTGATGTTTTTAGTTTGTTAAATGATGTGATGTTTATAGTTAGTTAAATGATGTGATGTTTATAGTTTGTTAAATGATAAGTTGCTACTAGTTTGTTTAATGATGTGTTGTTACTAGTTTGTTAAATGATGTGATGTTAATAGTTTGTGAACTGATGTGCTGTTTATAGTTTGTTAAATGATGTGTTGTTACTAGCTTGTTAAATGATGTGATGTTTATAGTTTGTTAAATGATAAGTTGTTACTAGTTTGTTTAATGATGTGTTGTTACTAGTTTGTTAAATGATGTGATGTTAATAGTTTGTTAACTGATGTGCTGTTTATAGTTTGTTAAATGATGTGTTGTTTCTAGTTTGTTAAATGAGGTGATGTTTATAGTTTGTTAAATGATAAGTTGTTACTAGTTTGTTAAATGATGTGATGTTTATAGTTTGTTAAATGAATTCCTGTTTATAGTTTGTACAATGATGTGATGTTTATAGTTTGTTAAATGATGTGATGTTTATAGTTTGTTAAATGATGTGTTGTTACTTGTTTGTTAAATGATGTGATGTTTATAGTTGTTAAATGATGTGATGTTTATAGTTTGTTAAATGATGTGATGTTACTAGTTTGTTAAATGATGTAATGTTTATAGTTTGTTAAAAGATAAGTTGTTACTAGTTTGTTAAATGATGTGATGTTACTAGTTTGTTAAATGATGTGATGTTTATGGTTTGTTAAATGATGTGATGTTTATAGTTTGTTAACGGATATTTTGTTTACATGTTGTCTTTACTGATAAGTTGTTACTATTATTTTAACTGATATTTCTTTATTTACAATTAACTTTTATGATATACAGAGGTGTACCTAGTTTTTAAGTCAATTGTTATTAGTTATATATAAGTGGATATGTTTTAAGTACTTTGTAAAGGTATTGTTATTGCTAGTTTGTTAACTAATATGTTGTTACTAGTTTGTTAACTGTCGTGCTGTTACATGTTTTGTTAACTGGTATGTTGTTACTTGTTTTGTTAACTGATATGTTGTTACTTGTGTTGTTAACTGGTATGTTGTTACTTGTGTTGTTAACTGATATATTGTTACTTGTTTTGTTAACTGATATGTTGTGTACTTGTTTTGTTAACTGATATATTGTCACTTGTTTTGTTAACTGGTATATTGTTACTTGTGTTGATAACTGGTATATTGTTACTTGTGTTGATAACTGGTATATTGTTACTTGTGTTGTTAACTGGTATGTTGTTACTTGTGTTGATAACTGATATGTTGTTACTTGTGTTGTTAACTGATATATTGTTACTTGTTTTGTTTACTGATATGTTGTTACTTGTTTTGTTAACTGGTATGTTGTTACTTGTGTTGTTAACTGGTATGTTGTTACTTGTGTTG
>NW_018479873.1:2110-2457 GCF_002113885.1 Mizuhopecten yessoensis | reverse complement strand
TTATTTTGTTTGCTGATGTGTTGTTACCTATTTATTTTGTTTGCTGTTGTGTTACCTATTTATTTTGTTTGCTGATGTGTTGTTACTTATTTATTGTGTTTGCTGATGTGTTGTTACCTGTTTATTTTGTTTGCTGTTGTGTTACCTATTTATTTTGTTTGCTGATGTGTTGTTACCTATTTATTTTGTTTGCTGATGTGTTGTTACCTGTTTATTTTGTTTGCTGATGTGTTGTTACTTATTTATTGTGTTTGCTGATGTGTTGTTTCCTGTTTATTTTGTTTGCTGTTGTGTTACCTAATTATTTTGTTTGCTGATGTGTTGTTACCTATTTATTTTGTTTGCTG
>NW_018479873.1:0-1948 GCF_002113885.1 Mizuhopecten yessoensis | reverse complement strand
TTGTTACCTATTTATTTTGTTTGCTGATGTGTTGTTACCTATTTATTTTGTTTGCTGATGTGTTGTTACTTATTTATTTTGTTTGCTGATGTTTTGTTACTTATGTATTGTGTTTGCTGATGTGTTGTAACTTACTTATTTTGTTTACCGATGTGTTGGTGACTGTCGTTTTCTGGTAGAGGTGATGCACGATTTCTCCTTACTCATGTCGTGAGTGGTGAGAACAGTATCACTCAATACATATTCAATTTAAATATTGATCAATTACTGTGGCATTAAGTTTTATTTCATGTTTAATTCATGTTATAATAACTATTTTGCTGACGTATTTTACGTGATCACGTGACCTTCGCATGTCTATCTACAGCATTTATTACATGAAGTATGAATATATTAAAATAATCATATATTATCCTGACATTGATTTTTTTCAATTGTTAACACAAGGAGAGAAGGGGGCGTTTTTCTGTTCATTGGCTTCAACAAGACTATACCGTATTTCTATTAAGTATAGACAAGGAAAAGTATTAATATCAATGGTTTAATTATTTGACGTAGACAGCTATATGCTCAATCGAGTCATGCTTTAATGCGTTCAACGTGTATGTGTTGGTTTGGAATTCTCCACTTCCTTCATTATATCAAGTAATAAACATCTATATAAAAAAGCATCAATTAACATATTAGTTATTAGCGTGCACTCTCTTTGTCTGTAGCTTACGATTGGATGAAGTTAAAAAAAGGTATGAGAGGTATTAAAAAACTCGATTTATCAATGATTTTGTATAACACAAATTGTGGCTTTGACAGCCGCTGTTGGTGCTGCACATTAGCCGTTAATCTTCAATTGCTGATGTGTTTCAAGGAATTAAAGGATTAAGGAATAGATTACGTGAAAAATTTATATCTAATTGTAGCAGGTATTGAAGAAGAGATCCGCCTTGGTAAATTTGTTTCCCAAGTTGGTAAACAACATCGAGGAAATAACTGTGAAAACAGATATGATTCTTCGGTTAGTAAACAGTATGGACGAAGCCAGTGGTAGGATGGTTACATCGGTAGGTAATCAGTAAAGGAGAAGCCGGTAGTAGAGTGGTTACATCGGTAGGTAATCAGTATGGGAGAAGTCAGTAGTAGGATGGTTACATCGGTAGGTAATCAGTATTGGAGAAGCCAGTGGTAGGGTGGTTACATCAGTAGGTAATCAGTATGGGAGAGGTCAGTAGTAGAGTGGTTACTTCAGTAGGTAATCAATATGGGAGAAATCAATAGTAGGATGGTTACATCGGTAGGTAATCAGTATGGGAGAAATCAGTAGTAGGATGGTTACATAGGTAGGTAATCAGTATGAGAGAACCCAGGAGTAGGGTGGTTACATCAGTAGGTAATCAGTATGGGAGAACCCAGTAGTAGGGTGGTTACATCAGTAGGTAATCAGTATGAGAGAAGTCAGTAGTAGGATTGTTACATCGGTAGGTAATCAGTATGGGAGAAGCAAGTAGTAGGGTGGTTATATCGGTAGGTAATCAGTATGGGAGAAGTCAGTGGTGGGATGGTTACATCGGTAGGTAATCAGTATGGGAGAAGCTAGTAGTAGGATGGTTACATCTGTAGGTAATCAGTATGTGAGAAGTCAGTAGTAGGATTGTTACATCGGTAAGTTATCAGTATGAGAGAAGTCAGTAGTAGCATGGTTACATCAGTAGGTAATCAGTATGGGAGAAGCCAGTAGTAGGATGGTTACATCGGTAGGTAATCAGTATGGGAGAAGTCAGTGGTGGGATGGTTACATCTGTAGGTAATCAGTATGGGAGAAGTCAGTGGTGGGATGGTTACATCGGTAGGGAATCAGTATGGGAGAAGCCAGTAGTAGGATGGTTACATCGGTAGGTAATCGGTATGTGAGAAGTCAGTAGTAGGATGGTTACATCGGTGGGTAATCAGTATG
>NW_018479872.1:47335-85987 GCF_002113885.1 Mizuhopecten yessoensis | reverse complement strand
TTTTCTTAGACCACAGGAAAAGCACAACACAATCAAATGAATCCCAAAGTATTTTTTAAAAGCAAAATATTTACAGTAAATCATTTATAGCAAATTTAAAGTATATCAGAACAAAAATGACAATAGCACATGTTATGTGTGAGTAAGTACCAGGTGATAGATACAAGATGACTTAGAGTTCGTCTCTCCGTCTATAATTATTAGATTTCCCTTTTCGTTTCTTTGCAGCTTTATTAAATATCTCTTGTGGTATTGGCAGCACACATCGGAATCCGATATTATGTGCCGCGTAGTCGGGTGCTACACACATCCTGACAAAATCACAAACGCACAGCATGAGTAAGAAAAACACATTTTAGAGGCATTTCCTGCTTTATATAGTGTTTCGTTCAGCTTGATTTGTGCAATATAATGTTCGTATTAACGTAAAAATGCTGCGATTGTTTTGTACAAAGTGTTTAAGAGAAAAACATTTGAAAAACTATATGACTAAATTATTCTTAAATATCATTATTGCGATAAGTACGAAAATCTACCTGTATGCTATATGACGTAACTGCTAAGAACCTATCGCTAGGCAATCCTGACTATAGACAGTTTACAATCATATGTTAGATTATATATCATCACCAATAAACCATCACATCTTTTTTTGTTTTGTTTTTTTCTCAAATTAACTTTTCTCAATATCGCGGATGTCACCACAAAAATGTTATCATAATATATGTCTACCAAAAAATGCAATACAAAGTTTGTTTTCAAGCATTTGTTAAAGAAAAAATACGTAAATTCCTTTTTTTATTAGCGACGTCACTATCTTATCATTATCGTTGAAGTGGAGCTAAACTGCGAGACATAGGTTTGATGCATTATAATTATAACCGTTTTAATCTGTCAATGATTTGTACTGTGGTGATAATAGATTAATCTGAGTCTCACAAAGTTGTTTTCCGGGTGATAAGCAACCCACACACATCCGTCTTTTTGTGCGTATTTATAGCTCGTTCAATGAAAACAGAATGCCAACCATGTTATATTTAAATCATACTCCTGTTTTATCACGTAACAATTCACCAGTTCCGGTTAAGGTACATGAAGAAATGTCCCTAAATATCATCGAAAGGTGAAATTTGTTTCTGTTTACGTACAATAATTAGAGGGCGTTAAATAATACCTATGGACGGTATCCTAGAGCCTACGCTGTACACCTGGTCACGGAGTTCCGTTAAGGATAGCTTATATAAGGAGGGTTTGGTCTTAAAATGCATTAAATTTCAACAGACGAATACCATACATTTCTATATGAAAACTGCATTTGCCATATTATACGGACTTGCCCGGATTTATAGTAACAAGGTATGCTATATCATATTATCTTCATTATATTACTTATATTTTGCTAATTTCACAAATTGTTCATTCTAGCTAACGAGGATTTTATTGTTTTATTTAAAGTTCATCTTACACCTAACGCTATACATACGGGTTTATTCTACACTATTTTATATTTACTGGTGACCATAAGCGGAGCAAGTAAAATGGATATTTGCAAACGAATGATCCCGATATAACGCCGCAAATGTCAAAGTCCAATTTAGTATCCCTATTCTAACTCATAACATTAAAACAACCAATAGAAACAACGATTGAAGTTTTTCTCTCAAACATCTGGGTCATGATGACGCCAGTTAAATGTAAAAGGACGCCGAATTGCATTGGCCTTTCAACTCAAATTATTTAGAATGTTTATGTGATATCTTACGTTACATCTTACGCTACATTTTACGTTATATGGAATGTTATGTCATTAATTTAACATGTTTTAAGTGTCAAGGGGCAAAGGTATTACATAAATACAATGTATCAACTCCCTCTCATATCAGCTTATCATTAATGAAAAGAGTATTTCAATATATAAAGCGAAAGTCAGTTTTTTTGGGATTTCATCAAATACAGGATTTGCTTTATTTTAGTTAGCTGATATTACCAGTGCGCTTATTGTAAACATTATTTTCTAAACATTTTTACACACAATGACAACATATTATGGTGTTATAATTCGTTTTGGTTTTATTTAATAGCGTTATGTTTCTATGTATTGCTCTTCACCTATTTATCAATGTTTTTTCCCGTTTATATGATCCATATACATATAATCCAATAAGGCTCGCCATTATACAAATGATGTATAATAATAACATTTACCTACTTACACACAATAAAACATGTATCCTTAGCAAGAATATCCTCCAATAAATAACAGTAATTGCGAGCAATACGTAAAAAGAAATAAAAAAGATAAGTTATTAACAAAATTGACGAAATATATTTGCAAGAATATAAACTAAAAAATATGGTGATTTGATATGTTTCTACTTCAGAATGTACAACATTTTATTCCTGCTGATAACACTACACCTGTTGCCGACTCAAGGAAACCCGTTAGACGAGTCCCGATTACAAAACATGTTACGCTCAGAAAGTATTATTTTCACCAGAGAAGAGGCTGAGGCTATTGTAACTGAGAGCCAGTCGTACGGAACATCCTGTGACAGGTACACTTAATAGTTATCTCTATATATCGATCTGTTGATTTACCAAAAATAGTTTTTTCTATAACCTCTGAAAAATTATTTGGTTATTATTCTTAGTACATTTGTGAAGTTATGTTTAGAGGGGTTTTACCTCAAACTAAGATGAAGTGAAAAATATTCGTTATATATGATATACATATTTGACGCTTGTTAATATACTTAGAAACGTTTTGAAGAGGTTTATGTGTGACGTTTCGATGACTAGCACGATGTGTCCTTCATCAGAAAAATGACCAGTGAAGCGTATAAACACAAAGGTGTAAAACAAGTGATACAATCGCCGTTCATTCAGCTACGCTAAAATCATATGTTCACTTCTTTGCTATAACAGGTACTAAACAAAGGGAAGCTGAATCGATTTATCAATTGGTTATCATTTCGTTCTTGTATAGCCACGTATGTTTAATCATCGAACATAAAGAATCGCTGGCTATGCTTTATGAACTTTAAACAAATCATCCGTACCAACCCGAAGAAACATGTAGGAATATATTTATTTTGGCAAAATTACAACGGAAAAAACCCTTTGAATAACATCGTTCGGCCGGAAATAAGCTGTAAGGTTATATTAGCTAAACGGTTGGCGTAGTGGATAATGCACACGCCTTTTACCAAGGCAACCGGGGATCGATTCTCCGATCGGACGTGAAACGGCATGGGGTTTACCTGCCCGACCACTTGGGTTTTCTTCAAGTACTCCGATTTCCTCTTACACTAAGACCTCCCTGCGCTAATATCCGGGCCAACAAGAGTGATTAATATATGTTGAATGAAGTTATTTCATAATTGTTTTAAATAAAAAAAAGCTTATAAAAAGTTAGGTTCATTTTAGGGAAATTAATTTCGACGGAAACTTATCTGCTTCTATAAATAATACAAGTATCGAAAATGTATAAATGTTAGATTGCCTTTTGTTCGTACAAAGTTCCTGAAACGTAATGTACTAGTACATTCGAGCAGGAATAAAACAGGATATAATTAAATTAAACATAAACATGCTGTATATATCATGGAAACACTTCTCATGAATTAATCATTTCCCATTATATCTTGAGTATGAAATCCGCCAATTAGAATTTGATGTTCATTTCTACTCCACCATTGTATGTCAAACCGGAATCCTATCAAGGAATCACGCTAATTGTAGTTCGGAGTATAGGTAAGGTTGGTGGCTAGAGCGAAACTGGTCAATTACTTATCAACTCTAATCCAGCAATTTAATTGTTAAACTTCCCGTAAATGTCAACCTCTGTTTGAGTTAAGATGGATTAGTTATGTATTATATTAACGTGAACATACTGTCATTTTATTGGACATGACGAATGCATAGTAAGACACATTTTTCTGTCCGTTTCTTAGTGATCAACTCTCTGCTTCAGATAGTTTTCCTATCATATGAGTATATGTTTATGTGTTGTTCTTGTCTGCGTATTGGTAGATGTTCTTACTTCTTTTCACGTAAGATTAGTAAAATTCAAATCAATATTATATTCATTACAAGATGATAATGAACGATGTCACTCCTCGGATGATCGTGAAAGCATAAGGCGAGGCAACACACTGTCACTTTCTAATGTGATATTCATACAATTTTAATAACAATGATCAACGTCTATCTTGACCAGTTGGAATATCTTCAAATTCCGAGGGTTCCGTTTGTAATATAAAGTGTTTTACACCTCAGGAAATGTCGTGACAAATCCGGGGATTCGGTTTGTAATAGAAAGTTCTTTACACCTCAGGAAATGTGATAAAATCAAAGGTTCTGTGCGTGCCAGTTGCAGATGAATGGAATTGACTAGCTTGGAAAAAAATCTGAATCCGAATACCTGCCATATAGCTAAAATGAATCACAGCTTTTATGTCTGAAAATATGGCTTACCCTGAGCCTTTGATTTTTTCATGTCATAGTACAAAGGTGTAGAGAAGGTATGTATACCAGCAGCGGGACCCTTGGATTTCACAGATGCAGTTCGACAAGCCTTATAGTCATATAGCGGTTTAAAGTTATGGGTGTCATCCTCGGATCGTTCTTTCTTTGTTCTACAATGCACGTACGGAAGACCAAAGTATTTATAACAACTGGTAAAAGTCGGTCATCACGCGATGATTCCTGTGTGAAATATTAAAACGATCTCTAACGAACAAAATAAATAATTTATTAGAAAAGACGGATGACTTTTTGAACTTTGGTAGCCAGAAAATAGTGGCCCTCTAGCTCCCAAAAATTAATACAGTTTAAACTTAAGAAGAAATATCCTTTAGCTGAGACAAATGTGCCTTTTTTATAATAAAATGCGTCCCTTTATCATCTTTATTGCAAAAGTTATTATGAGGAAAGAGTGGATCTTTATAATTAGTAATTTAGAGATATAAATTCCTTTGAAATGTTTTGTAGAATAAGCCATACCACATAGTTTCGCCATTGCTATAAGGCGCTCTAAGGGTCATGTAACTGGCACCATTGATACAATGTAGTACATAGAGGTAAAATGCGCCACCTGCATTCAATATTATATCAGTACATCTTTACTCTTGATAATGGTTATCAATTAATTGTTATATTTTTCCAGCTTGTCCAGTCATTCTGCGGACCATCTACCATTGTACGCGACATCGCTGTGTCCCTGGTACTACGAAATGTTGCATCAGCCAGGCTTGTTCCCCTCCCGTGTACTCAGGGCCAGGCTACGCTGTAACAACAGAGAAAACAGTCCGTGTAAGATGAGGAACCCACTGGACTACACTTGTGTTTACATTCGTCGAGGGATTCGAATGGTCAACGAAACATGTAGAGGGCAAGGCTGTGAATTTATCCGGAATGTGAGAGTTGGAGCCCAATGTGTTCGCACCCAGACCTCTTCATGATAATGAGTTATGTGCTCCGACTTTATTTATGAAATATATAGTCGAATGAGTCTCAAAATAAATATGTATATACGCGCTAATTCTGTGTTAAAATAGGAAAATTAACTAGAGCCTAACCTACATTTGTAGTTAGTATATATCTATATGCATGGGAACTTTGTAACACTAAAACATATTGAAACAGTGAACTTTTACACCACAAATATCGATATATTATTCTTACAAAATCCTTATGTTTTAGTTGTTTCTTTTGAGACACTGTCGTGGTATTTAGTAGGGCAGATTCTGCCATTTATTTAAATTTATTGACAGATTTTTTTTAGGAAAAAGTCTATAATTTTTTTTTTTTATCTCTGTTCAAATATAGTATTGAATGCAAACATGCCAGCATTACCAATGAACATGTAGATCCTAATAATAAGGCTACACATATTTTATATATCCTTATGCTTAAAATTCAAAATGATAATTCATGACATTAGGAATAGCCTAATTATCTCTGAATATAAAAAAAAAATGAAATTATTTATTTATTCAAAAATTCTTATCAAATTATGAAACTAACAAAGTGCTATAGCGGATACTAATAGGTTCCCGATGATTGCCTTACATTTCAAGAGTATGGCAGAATACCAATATTTTTTAAATAATGAAAACTTGTTTTCTTTCAAAAATATCCTTATTTCAGTTGAATATGACTGTATTAAAAAGTCCAATGTTATAAATTAATTTCAAATACTTTCAAATAAATCAATGCTACCTAGAGATAGTGAAGGAACATACTTTGGGTACTGCGATATTGCATCAGTTTATTTATAGAAAGTTGGACATTTCTTTCACCTTTCTATTCCTAGAAATTAAGTTTATATATTAATAGAAATAGGGACGCTTTTATCACCTTATCTACTCCTAGAAATTAGTTAATCTATTTATAGAAAACGGGACATTTATATTATCTAATTTATTCCTAGAAATTTTGACATTACTATTAGTTTATCTATTTATAGCATAGAAATAGTGACATAACGTGTATTATTAGTAAAATTAGGGATGGTAATTGTGACGTTGCTATTAGTTAATCTATTTATAGAAATAGTGACGTTACTTTTAGTTAATTTATTTATGGTAATTGTGACGTTGCTATCGGTTTGTTTATAGAAGCTGTGATATAACTATCAGTTAATGCCTTCAAATTGAGTGTGTGCCTGCGGTTGTGTGATTGTGCTGCAGCCGTATTAGTGTTTCGTTTTACACTGCAACCATTCGTCAAATGGCCTCTTTTACCGTAGTGGAACCTTACTTAACAATGCTATACAGACAACGTAGCAACGACCTTAGTTCATTTTATTCACCTCATACATTGATCAAAATCTGTTGGCTGAGGAAAAGCCTGTAGATCTGAGAATACATTTCAGGGCGTTTACAGGAAGTAAGCCCCAGCGGTCGACATACACGCATTATGGCTGGAGTGATTACCACTTGGCAAAGTTCACTCATTTTCACGAAACATACAGTAGCATATCTTATCTTTCTTAATATATGGTTTTGTCTTTGAAATTCATGGTTTGTATTGCCTTGATACCTTATTAACAGTATTGAACGTCTTCTATTTTTTATACTATTTATTTTAACTACATTTTTGAGAAAATAAAATACATGTATATCTGTCTTCAAAGTCTTGCGTTTAATATTTGTAGCATTCATATCATGAACTAAATAAGTTAATGAGCTTACATTTGTAACTCAAAACATCGTCCTCCATTTTATACAAGAAAAAAACCCAATTAATATCATGAATGCAACCGTTTTAATTATGAAATATGAAAAGTGCCGTAGAAGTTTTCATTTGGTATGTAACGTATTGATACAACCGTACCTAAAAATTAGTAAAACAATATAATATAAATTATCGCATGTATATCCTTTTTAACATTTTTCAAATGAGATGATTTATTTTTAAAGCTGCATAATGAATAAACATAGTATCTGTGCTTTATGTCCAACAGGTATGTCCAACAGGTATGTACGACAGGTAAATACACCTGTGACTCACAGCCCTTATTTAAGAAAAAACACGATAATCCCTATCAAAACAAACAGGAAACCTATAACTATTGGCACTTACAGGTATATCCTTTTTTGTGATAATACATGAGTTTCAGTCTGAACATTTTCCTTAAGTTTATCTTGTCTCTTTCTTCCTAACACATGTCGATACGACAGGAATACTTTCAACCTTTTCAACAAAGTGTAAGACATTTTTATGATATTCCTTCATTAAAACTGTTACATCTTGGTAAATATAGTCGCAGGTAAAATCGTCTTTAATGTTCTCATGTAGTCCCAGGCATTGCCGGCCACACTTACTGATAGCCTTCGGAAGTGACGTAGGAAATCGGTCAGTATCATTTTGAAGCTCATAATACCAGGGACAGTTTGATCTCGCATATACTGGTGCATTCACCGGAAGTTGTGCAGCGCTTGTTGGACATTCTGTTCCGTACAATTTACTGGTGTAAATAAGCATTTCAATCTCGTCAGTATTCTCATTTACTAACCCTGCATTAGTCATTGACATCGGTAGCAGTACTCGGACGTCCTTTTGTGAAGGGCTACGATCAGGTCTGGTAGACATGTATCTTCCGTGGGAATATGAGAAAGCAAACGTTGAAAGGGAACACCAAAACAGGAGGAACTCCAACTGATTCTGAAGAGAGAGAATACTTCGTTTACAAATAATTACAATAACAAAACAAATAGAAGCCAAACACCTAAAAACGATGAGCAACTGAATGGATAAGAGTTTGAATATATTTTTGCGAAAATTTCAATTTGTTAAATAAATGATAACGTATTTTTCAAATTTGTTTTTTGTGTTTTCATAATTGCTCAGTTACCATTGACCGCCACTCCTGGAGAATTACTTAAAAACATATATCTGTCGTATTTTAGGTGATATACGGTTTTAGCCGCAATAAGCTACAGAGAAGATAGTATACGAATGCTTAGAATCCTCAAATTGTAATTTCAATAGTGTTCTGTTTACATAATTGCTATACTAGAAATAGTTCCTGTGTCGTTCCGGAAATCGCAAAAGAAAGCTAACAAATGTAGAAAATGTCTGTATTACACAATACCGGTAAATACATTTAAAACTATACGTGCAGTGTTTCAATGTTTTAATCAGAATTATGCGATGCCGATGAAATGTCAACAATAATGTAAGATTTAGTTGTATTCAGCCAGTCTAAAGTATCGTTGTATAATGACACATAAATCAAACTTAAATGATTTTCTTCCAAACAAGTATACCGTGTTTGGTGTTTACTTGATCTGACGGAGGGCGTTTATTAATACAACATGTTGGTTTAAACTGTAAATGCAAGACTAATATCAACCGATTAGAATTTGATTTGTATTTGTAAAAACGGATATATGCTACCTTATTGTGATATCCTCTTTCTTTCATACAAAATTTCGTACTATTAAGACTACGTGTGCTTTAGGAGAATCAATTGAATTTAAAAAAGCTTTAGTAATTAATGACACATGTGAATCTAGCAGAGAACATAACTTTGCCAATAGACAGTAATACAACACGAACATTGACATTACTTAGTAACCTACCATGTTCTTGAGGTGTCCGTCAGGTATCAAAGTGTTAATGACGCACAGTGATTGTTGCGCTCTTTTATATTCTTTCATTTCCCGGATGACATAAAGTTTCCAGGAATTATTGAGATTTTACCGAACAATCTTATTGTATATTGTATTTCACGTATATCCTGATGTTACAATTACAACGAAATTTGAAAAACACAACATCGGCATGATGATGGCACCAGCGCTAATGCATTCCTTAGTCTATATCCCAATACAAAACCATGATTATATCTTACACGTGCTACGTCAGTGTTAACGGTAGTGAATGTGTCGTACACCCCCAGCATCCGTTCGTACTGTAGTACGCTGTGTACTGACACACTGACCGATGTCAATAGGGTTTTGTTCGACACTAAACAATCGAATGTGATTTAACCTTATTTTTCTACTTTATCATGCTCCATATGAAGTATAAAGAACAAAAATAAAGCAAACGTTGTAATTACATAGAAACAAATCACTATACATTTACACCTGTGTATTCTATGATACCACTATAAAACGTATACTATAACATGGTAGTACAATTTTGCATAGCATTGCATAGCATAGCTTTTCCAATGTGGCAATGAAATATTTCCATTGTCAGGTTAAAAAAAGCAGAATACATATACGACAGTTTTCATTTTCTACTTAATTTCCATAAGTAAATTGCCTATATCTTCTGTGAAAAATTGACGCCAGGAACGATCTGTCGTTATTTAGATAATAACGTCGTTAATGGTGTCATGATTCTGGAAGAGGGCGAAGAGTTAAAATGCTACTCATCCCGTTGTGTTTATGGTCTAATGAAATGTATTTTTTCCTGACATTGCAGGAGAAATTATACCAAATTTATACACTGAGGTGTTTGGTTTCAACGTGCTCGCAACAGCCATGGTTTTATGACGGGTACCTAGGTAAGCCAGCAAGTAAGGAGAATGGGTGAGGTGATCGTATGACACATACATTTGAATGCACTTTTACAATTTGGTAATAGATACAGCATGTCAAAAGTTAGTTAGTTGTAGGGACCAAAACGGTACATATTGTAGAACTCCAAAGTGCCCAAACAGGGGAACTGCATCAACAACCCTGAATTATACTTCTTCTTTAAATAATGATAAATGGTTAATTTAGAAGATTGATATATATTCCAAATTTCAGCTCGGTATTTGAAAAAATGATCGAGTTATGAGGAATATATAATTATTACGATCGGCGGCGTGGCATACGTGTGTGAATAGAACTCAACATATGAAAAAGCGTCTTCAGACCATATCTCTAAAATTCATCGATTAAGTAAGCGACATCAGAAGATATGTTGTTAATGTGAATATAAGACACCTCTGTATTAAATTTCACTTAAATATATAAGAAATGACCGAGTTATCGTGAATTTATTTTTTTACTATCGGCGGCTTGGCACACATGTGTTTACAAAACTGTACAGATCAAGAAGCGTCTTCAGACTTTACCTCTTAAAATAATTGATAAAGTAAGCGACATCATGAGATATGTTATTCATATCACTATGATACAACTATGTACCAAATTTTAATTTCATTTATTGAAAAATGATTGAGTTATCGTGAATTTAATTCATACGATGTATAGATATTAAGCTATACGCCGTACCACATATGTGTACGTAGGGTAGGGTTTCGAATAGGTGAACACAGTTAGATTATATAGCTATATAAACATTGATACCCCTTCAATCAGCTGTGTCAAGAATAATATTATTGTATTTATTGAACAATTAAGATTTTTACTGTAACCGATTAGGAATACCTTTAACAATGTGTTTAATTATATTTAGATATTTTTTTAATATTACTAATTAAGTGGGAGGGGATGCGTAATTTTCGAGTTTCTCAGGACTTTTTGAGAAAGTTATAGTCAGAATACGGCGGACGGACTTTTGAGTGTTCATAATGAAATCCACGACAGCAATTTCATACTAGAAGTAATTGTTACAAAAGGGAAATCCCCTTCAGTTATCCTTTATACTGACAACCAGCTGACGGATATGAAAACCGCTTGCATTGTACCAAAAACGGCGCAATTTTAGGAATTGAAAGGAATTGATATTTAACCTTGGACCATGTTTCGTTACTGCCTTGGTTTTTAATAACCCCAACTTAGTTAGAAAATGTAAGCAAAATTCTCCTATTATGCTTGGTCCTGTTTATTTACATTGGAATGCGAGGTTTTACACGTACTCGCGTTTTTTGTCGCATATTGCCAGTGTCCTTGATTTTGACTTTGACCTGTGTGACCTCATTATGGGTCTGACGAGGTGAAAGCTTTAGTTAAGGTCATAGAAACCAGCTTCCCCGATGTCACGCTTACTTTATGTACACGACACATACAGGAAAACGTTTCAATACATTTGTCAGTTAAAATTGGCATGACTGATAAAGACAAGGCCCCAATCATGTCATCAATCTTTGGTGAAGATGGTTTATTGAATTGTAATTCAATAAAAGAATTCAATACCATTGCAAAAGAGATGATGAGCCATATGGAACATGTTTAGGAAGATATTAGGAAGATATTGGTCAATAAATATTTTACCAACGATTAAGCACAAGGTGATTGAATCGAGATGGCGCAATCCTGCAATTACAAAAGGTTGGAAAAAAAACCTGGTGGGTTTTATGGGATTTGCCAGAGGCCACTTGTAATTATATCAACAATATTTACATCCAGACAACCAGTTATTGTTTAAATGAATAACATATCTTCTAATGTCGCTTACTTAATCGATTAATGTTAGAGGTATTGTATGAAGACGCTTTACGATCTGTAGTGTTCTATTCACACCCGTATGCCACGCCGCCGATCGTAATAATAAATTAATCATAACAAAAAATATCGAGCTGAAATTTGGAATATTTAAGCAATAAACTCAATAGATGTGACACATGGTCTGCCACATCTATGCAGTTTATTGCTTATATTTATATTTCCATAATGAGAATTTCCCGCTAATTACCGTCATGTCAGGTCAATATCTAGAACGGCACAAAGATAACAGCTGACGCCACGCGCTATTTCCCATACACAATTGAAATGACTCCGCAACTTTCTTTAATAATTCATTTGTTTTTAATTTATATGTATATATCATATTCTCGATTCATAAATAGTAACAAATAACATTTTGTAAGTAACTAATCAAGTGTCGTGAAACATTTTTCGATTTTATTGCGACCTATATCCGGCGCACCCACTCAACGGAAGTCTGCAGTTATCAGGTCAGAGTTATATTTGAAGTCCGGCATGTTGTTGATGTTGATCGTGCAACCGGAGAAGGTTGAATTTGTTTGTTGATCACACAGACACTTGAGACAGGCAGCTGGTGATCAAAGCAGAAGAAACCGATAAGTTCGGTAGTGACACTGTAAAGTCGCTCGGAGGTGCAAAGACCAACTTCAGATATAGTCTCATAAGATGAAGCTGCTATCGGCAGTACGTTAGTAGTACAAATGTAAATATATATCAATAAAAGTCTAACAAATAACATATCTTCTGCTGTCGCTTACTTTAGCGAGTAATTTTAACGATATTATCTGGCGACGTTTCTTCACTTTACATGCGAAAACACAAATGTGCCACGCCGCGATCGTAAAAATTCAATTCATCATAACTCGGTCATTTTATCAAATTTAAAATTGAAATTTGGTACAGAGGTGTATTATAGTCATATAAACAGCATATCTTCTGATGTCGCTTACTTTATTCGGTATTTTTAAAGATTTAGTCTGGCGACGCTTGTTGTCGCTTGTTGTCGGTTGAAGACGCTTTTAAGGAGGACCCCTGAGTAATGCTATTACCACAATACCCTAAATGTAGCAATCAACATATGACCAACTCTTATGTCTCTGTCGTTTGTAGGAACATAATCAAGATATATCAGTGAAAGGGGATGATTCTGTTAACCTGTAGTACCACTGATGATGCCTTGTGTATACAATGGCCATATGACACAGCATTTCATTTCCACTGCATTTATTTTTATAAATAGTTAAGTGAACTATATTTCGTAAGTGATATATCATTTCTAGTTAAAACGTTTTGCACCTGAAACCTCCCAAACACGATAGCAAAGATACAGAGTGTTTTATTAAAAAAACATTGACACGGTTTTTCCCACCTTCCGGACCTGTTTATACTACCACACAGTCCATAGTAACTGTGAGGTCACATATGTACACATTGGCGTAAATGAATGTGGACATCTCAAAACGAGAACAAAAGGTTTGAAAAAATAAAGGCAATAAAAATGAAAATAATTCTAAAATAAAGGCACAGTAAACATCCGTCAGTATATTTTTCTCATTAACTAAGTGTTAAATGCGATAAACACGCGACCGGAAATGGTAGCGTTTACACAAGTGCAATCGACAGGGGAAATCGAAATGTGATAACGTAACACTATGAATGACAACACGACACAAGCGAGCTCGACGGGGATACACTCGACACGAGTGCCACATAAAACTACGTGTACGCCTGTTCTATGGCGGGGTGGCCCACATTTTCACAAACTTTTTACTCGCCAATGCCTCCAAAATATTCACTACAAAAACGAACACTCAAAGCACTTATTCTAACGATAGGTATATAGGTAAGATAGATAATTCCGGAATTATATTTGAATATAAGTCAATGAATATTTCATTTATTTATTTTTTAATTTAAAGTTTTATTACAATATTTATATCAGGAGGTGAACTGTTATGTTTGTGAAAATGACCAATTTTTCGAATGTCATCATGATAGGTTTTCCATTTCTTTATATAATAAAAATGTCGAGGGTTTCTTACAGCCTCCCTAGTATTTACAACAGTACCCAAAACACGTTCTTACAATTATTTTAAACCTTTTGCTTCCACGTTTTTTTTCCACTTGCAAGTAAACGCAACAACTGAATTATGATGACTCCTTGTTCATCAATTGTTTGTTCTGAACCTCCATACAGTTAAGGCACAAAATGAAAAGTGGCAGCTGGCGATCAATATAGTATCAGTAATATTAAATTCTTGAGCATTTTACAAAATGTTCAACGTATGGATACACTCCTACTATCAAATGGAATGGTAAGTATAATACACTCACGAACCAGTGGAAGATTGCGAAAACGGCAAAATGAGAGGATGCTGAACGGGTTTCACTTCAGAGTTGGTTAAATCTACTAAGTCCATCTTCAAACATAAATTCAAAAATGAATAAAAAATTAATATCTGCCTTATTAGATCCAATCGCTGTTTGACACAATCCGCATGAATAAGTATGTAGTTGTGTCGACAAATAAAACATCTAACACTAGCTAAGTACATGGATACGGACCTGTCTTATTATATTGTGAAACTTTACAAAATTATCCAATTATACTCATTTCTTATTACCAATCTCAGTATCAGTAAATGTGAGTTACAGTCGTTTTGTGACATTGTAGTACTCTATAAGCGTATTTGTGGAGTTTTGATTTAGGAAAACTAGAACTATTTTTATCAATCCTGAACATCCTGCGCCCAGATATATTTCTTCTATCAGAATATCACAATCTTTCCATTTTACGTATACATGGTCATACCTTGTTCGGTTAATATTAAAACTTTTCTTCCAGGAAATATATTACTTTGTTGCGTTTGGCCTATTAAATACTGACTTATTGAATTTAATGCGAACACAAATTTTACATTGTTCGTGATCTGACTTGATTGATCAGCTCAAAGTGACAGATGTCTGACCTGCTATGGTATTTGTACGCTTTGTATGGTCCCTCTTTACCCGAACAACCTCAAGTGTTACTGAACAAAATCATGATGAATTGTACATTGTTAGTGACCTGCTTTGATTGATCAAGTGTTCGATGTCTGACCTACTATGACATTTGTGCGCTTTGTATAGTCCTCTTTATCTTAACAACGTGAAGTGTTACTAAAACCAAAACAAAAACTAAACAAAATATCTTTATGTAAGTAAGCACGTATATCCTGATGTTATGAGTAGAGTTGTAGGTATACACCTAACCAGACGTCTACCCACTTGCACCAATAAGATAAACGCCAAGAACATTCTCAAGCTATATCAGGGCCTACGATAGGAAGTATGCGTTTGATAATACACATAAGGCTTACCTTACTTAGCATATGTTGTCCTTCTCTCGTTATTTACAGAGAGCATGTCACATTGGTGTATCAGGAAAATTCTGTAATTTTTTCCTGATATCCATTATGAATATTTATATAAATGGTAACACGCCCTGATTCTGCCCCTGCCGGCAAGCGCTGCGCATCTTTCTCTTGTTAAACAACAATTTATAAATCAACTGAACGCTAGTAAGTTCATATTGTCGTCAATAAATAATCGGAATGATATATACATGATAATGATCGGACGTGCATTGTCTGTTAAACTTGTTTATACAAATGTACTGTGAAGGAGATCGAAGATCAGCGTATAGTTATATGTTACTTCAGTTAGAGCTAAATCGGTATAGAGTGTAGATACTCGTAGGCCAAACAAGATTATCTGGAGAGCGACTTGAATTTATCTGTTTCACTACGCATACTGATTGTTTGGTTGCGCGTATGCCGAAATGCATCCAAACCCCGTAATCCTTCCGATTTACTGAAAGGCGCATACTTAGACCCCAGAACAATGCCGACAGCTAAGCCTGTTGAGACTGCTTGCTGTCAAAATCAGGGAAGGTAACACATGCAGTTTTATCCCTTTCATTCATAGCAAGAGATGTTTCGAGGCCCAATATGTTACGTCTAGGGCAATCACTAGTAGACAAACCGAAGAGGCGTCTGCTGTTGACAAAGAGATGATTGACAATACATATATACGCAGTTAGCGTTGAAGCATTCACTGATCCGGGATGAGCAATGACCCTGTTAAACAGAAACTGTATAACAAGATTAAAGAAATTGTAAATGAACTACAACCAGGCAAACAGCCATCACACATAGTGTACATACAACGACAGTACCACGAGATAACTTGACGAGTTTGAATGGATGTAAATGGTGACTAATTTTGCATATCTATAATTGAGAACAGAATTTACAAACAATAATGTGTTGTTTTTCTGATAACAATAATACTAATATACAACATATCATATACCGACCTATCTAGCTAAGATTAGCCCCTCTAAAGCGCATTACAGTACATAGATATACAATGTATATAATCAATACAATTAACATATACATTAAGCAGTACAATTGTTTGAGGAATTCACAGGATTATCAAACGCTAACAACTATATTGGAGACTTGAGTCGTTGCTGTAAGATATTATGAGTAATGCACAATGCACGACTACTGACGAGATACATATGTCTCACTCATTGTCTATCGGTAAGTATCAATACTTTATTGTCGCTTTCCTTTCGGAACAGGCTATAGATACTCTTCCTATAACCCTGTTGGCTTCAAGTCATCGATATAATAGATGGGCAGCATACAGTACATACCGATGAAAGGTTGGAGTTGCGGAGGGGACAGCAGCAACAGCAGCTTATAATTAGTGATAGCAGCAACAGCAACATGAATAGTTGCCATACACCCTGGACAAGAGAAGTCATGTCGAGGTAAATGTAACTATGCATTTGAAGATATATCAAGGAAGCGTGTTTTAACTGAACTAAACCAACAGTAGGAAGAAAGTAATGAGTATATGGAAAAAAATCGAAAAGGAAATCTGTTAATCGGTCAGTGTACTAATTAAAGTAGTTCATCCCTCGTATGATGTCAAAAGATAGTATTTTTGTACATTTGTATGTGTTTGCACTTTGTTGATATGGAAAGAGATCATTTTGTTGAGTGTAATCAGATTTATTATTTCTAATTATACTATGGTGTTTTTAAAACGTGTAAATCTTCACTGTCCTTAATGTAAAGTTTTTAATGTGTTGGTTTTTTTTATAGACAAAAAACATATGCATTTTGTCGTAATACATAGTATTACAGTTGCATGTGTACATTAACATAAACACAAACATGCATGCATGCATGTACTCATACTTATCATACATATATAACATACATACATACATACAAACATATATAACATACATACATAACATACATGAATACATATTTACATACATACAAACATACATATATAACATACATACATACATACAAACATATTTAACATACATACATAACATACATGAATACATATTTACATACATGCATACATACATACATACATATATACCTACCTACATACATACATACATACATACATATATACATACATACATACATACATACACACATACATACATACATACATACATACACACATACATACATACATACATACATACATCCATACATACATACATACATAACATACATACATACATAACATACATACATAACAGACATGAATACATATTTACATACATACATACATACATACATACATACATACATGCATACAAACATATATATATACATACCCACACATGTGCATATGCACACACATACACAAACATGCAGATGCGCTTGTATGCTGTAAGCATATTAGTCATTAAAGGTATACACTATACACTTTGACATTGAGATATGATATTCTTATACAGTAAATGATTTTACATTGTGGGATGTTTTACTTGTACAGTATATTATTTGGCATTGTGATATGTTATAGGTATATAGTACACAATTTGGCCTGGTGATATGTTATAGTTATAAATTATAAAATTTTGAATTGTGAGGTGTTATACTTATACAGTAAATTTGTCATTTTGATACATGATACTTGAACAGTACACAATTTGACTTTGTGATATATATGTTATAGTTATAATTATCCAATATACAACTTGACATTGTAATACATTATAGTTACATGTATACAGTATAAAACCTGGAATTGTGATATATCATAGTTACAGTACACAATTTGGAATTGTCATATGTTATACTTGTACAAGTTTACAATTTGACTTATAAACAGAGGAAAACAATAAAAATCTTTTTACTTTGTAAGAATTTGTTTGTATTTTATGCGGATATGCACACGTTTGTACACTGCTACTTATACACATGTTTATATACATATACTCGCATACAGAGCTATACATGTTCATGTACAATATACATATTCACGTATACATATAGACATGTACTATACTCAACAAATACATACATGTAGCTTCTCACAATCTAGGGAGGTCAATGTTTTAGGAGTTGAAATATTATACCCTATTATACCCTTTTTGGGTGTATAAAACACATGTATATTAGCAAGTTATTAGCACATGTATATATTAATGTGTATAAAGGGCTACACTAACATATAAAAAGACAACAATAATTAATTGGTGTAATTCTTAAGGGTATATGGGTGACAAACTGTTTGAGGTTCATTCACTTGGCTTTGGTTTTCAATTTTTTATTTTATTTTTGGAATTTAGTAAATAGGTTTTTCCATTCATTCCAAGTTTTGTTGAATTTTTGGATTTGCATGCTGTTTTGTGACAAGGTCAATTCGTATGTAAATGTTTGAGTTAGGTATTCTTTCAATCCTATTATTGAGATATTTCCTGTTTTCTTTGAATTACAGAATATGTAGTATTTAGTGTATGTAAAGATGATGTTAGTTGGTTTTGTTTCATTAGTTTCTCCTGTGACCCCAAATAGAATTGTACTTATATCAAGGTCAATATTCTTACCAAGTTTATTATCAATCCATCTTCTAAGATTTTCCCATAAGTGTTGGGTGTTGATGCAATTCCAAAATAGGTGTTCTATTTTTTCAGGGTGTGCTCTACACAGTGAACAAGTATCAGAGTTTTTAATACCAATTGTTTTTAAGTACGAATTAGTGGTAAATATCCGGTTCAGGATTTTATATTGGAACCATTGGATTTTTGTTTCTTTTGTGGTTTGGAAGGGTAATTGATATATTTGGTTAAAATTAATTGCACTAAATCTATCATCTGATTTCCATTTTTGTTCTGCTGTATTTTTACATGTATTTTGTTTATTCAATAGTGTTGTGTACATATCTTTACGGGGTTTTTACCAGATATTTTAAGATGATTAAATATTACTTCGTTTGAATGAAACATGTCCTGCCTGTCCCGAAAAATGTTTTTGGATATTATTTTTTTGAGAAATACTGTACATTATTATCAGAAAAGTCATTTTTTAAGCTAGTTCTGCCTGAGGATCCATGTGTTCTAAATATCGTAGTTTGCAAAGTTATCATAGTTTTATTTCTCACCATTTTATTGAAGGAAAATGCCTAATATTATTCTGTCCAGCGTCATACAGAGGAGATGTATGCATGTCTATCGTCATACAGAGGAGATGTATGCATGTTTGCACAACATATTACTACAGAGGCGGATGTTGAGGATAGTCTGTCCTCGTAAGGGTTCTGACACGATTTGAATGTTTAAATACTGTATTTCGAGAGTACTTTTGTTATTCTGAATTTTCATTGCGTCATTCATAAACGTTTAAAAACTCCCTCTCAGTTCCATTCATAACTTACACGATGTGCTTGATATACGTGACCTATGTCACACACCACTTACAGGTAATGGGACTATATTTACTACCATACCAACTACCAGGTTTATTCAAAAGAACAACGTCGTGACGTCACAATTACATGTCATCACACTTCAATATATATATGTAGTCCCCGTTGTACTTCCTACAGTAAGCGATAGTGTGATATAATCGTCTAACGTTTTGTGCTTTCCACTTGTAACGGTACTTGTGACATCAGGATATACATAATTTGAAATAAATTCAGAAAAACTCCAATAATTTCTGGAAAATCGCATCATCAGGATAGCAAACAGAATATATAAAGCACACACACATCACTGTCGGTCAGTGGCGATACAGTTTCACGACAACACCTAAAGAATCATGGTAGGTTACTAATATTTCAATGTACATAATGCAACAGTATTAACTTGACGGCTAATTTCAGTGATACATCATGTTGCTATAAGCTTCTATGTTTATGGTTAGAAGCGACACAAGCAAATTGAATTTGTATTACTACCCTATGTCAATGAACTTTGTTTATCAGCAGTTTGTGTAAATTGACATGGATGGTATCACTACCCGATGTCAATGGACTTTGTTTATCAGCAGTTTGTGTAAATTGACACGGATGGTATTACTACCCGATGTCAATGAACTTTGTTTATCAGCAGTCTGTGTAAATTGACACGGATGGTATTACTACCCGATGTGAATGAACTTTGTTTATCAGCAGTTTGTGTAAATTTACATGGATGGTATCACTACCCGATGTCAATGGACTTTGTTTATCAGCAGTTTGTGTAAATTGACGCGGATGGTATTACTTCCCGATGTCAATGAACTTTGTTAATCAGCAGTTTGTGTAAATTGACATGGATGGTATCACTACCCGATGTCAATGGACTTTGTTTATCAGCAGTTTGTGTAAAGTGACACGGATGGTATTACTACCCGATGTCAATGAATTTTGTTTATCAGCAGTTTGTGTAAATTGACACGGATGGTATTACTACCCGATGTCAATGAAATTTGTTTATCAGCAGTTTGTGTAAATTGACATTTATGGTATTACTACCCGATGTCAATGAACTTTGTTTATCAACAGTTTGTGTAAATTGACACGGATGGTATTACTTCCCGATGTCAATGAACTTTGTTAATCAGCAGTTTGTGTAAATTGACATGGATGGTATCACTACCCGATGTCAATGGACTTTGTTTATCAGCAGTTTGTGTAAAGTGACACGGATGGTATTACTACCCGATGTCAATGACCTTTGTTTATCAGCAGTTTGTGTAAATTGACATGGATCGTATTACTACCCGATGTCAATGAACTTTGTTTAACAGCAGTTTGTGTAAATTGACATTGATGGTATTACTACCCGATGTCAATGAACTTTGTTTATCAGTAGTTTGTGTAAATTGACACGGATGATATTACTACCCGATGTCAATGAACTTTGTTTATCAGCAGCTTGTGTAAATTGACACGGATGGTATTACTACCCGATGTGAATGAACTTTGTTTATCAGCAGTTTGTGTAAATTGGCACGGATGGTATTACTACCCAATGTCAATGAACTTTGTTTATCAGCAGTTTGTGTGAATTGACACGGATGGTATTACTACCCGATGTCAATGAAATTTGTTTATCAGCAGTTTGTGTAAATTGACATTGATGGTATAACTACCCGATGTCAATGAACTTTGTTTATCAGCAGTTTGTGTAAATTGACACGGATGATATTACTACCCGATGTCAAAGAACTTTGCTAAACCTTAACGTGCATCCGCAACAAAGTCTAGAACACGCTTCTCAAAAATGTATTATGTATACACTGTATTATAGAAAAGTCTTTTGCTTTTTAACGTATGTCTTAATTTACAGAACGATTAAGGCAGTTGTTTATTTTATTTTCTGTTTTATCCTTTTCCAACAGAACAACTAACTTTTAAATATCAAAGTTGGAGCTTAAAACGTTATATTACGTTTAATAGAAACGATAACTGCTGATCAATGCTCGAGCAGAATCTATAAATCGGATTAGTATCAAATAAATATTTAAAAAAACAAAGGTAAAAAGTGATATACACAATATGTTCTCCTTTATTTTACGAATTAAATCATTTCTGTATATTCAGAGTCACTAATTTAGTGATGAAAACTGCAATAAACCAGAGACCCATTGCTATTTAGGTATTCAACTGAAAATCGTTTATTTTACAGTACCAATAACATGTTACATTATCAGTTATACATCTTGTGTTGAATACCTTTTTTATGTTTAGGACCAGTTGGAGCTCCTCCTATTTTTGTGTTCCATTACAACATCCACTTTCGTAGATGCTCATGGAAAATCCATACCAAGCTCAATAACGAGCTATCAAGACAACCTACGTAGCCGTAGAGGTCTTTCAGAAATTTTTATGAAAAATCAATTTCCAGCATCGATGACTAATGCGAGGACTATCAACGAATTAATACAAACTGACCAGCTCGAGTTTATAGTTAACAGCAGTAAATTGTACGGCACCGATTGTCCTTCAAGCGCTTCACAACTTCCATCGAATGGACCAGTTTATGCTAGATCAAACTGTCCGTGGTATTACCAGCTTCGGCATGACCCTGACCGATTTCCTACGTCACTTCCGGTTGCTATCAGTAAGTGTGAGCGCCAATGCCTGGGACTACCTGAGAACATTATAGACGATTTTACCTGTGACTATGTCTATTATAATGTGACAGTCTTAAAGAAGGAATATCATAACAATGTCATACATTTTGTAGAAAAAGTTGAGCGCATTCATGTAGGGTCCGCGTGCGTGAGGAAAAAAGAGACAACATAAGGTTTCTATAGTAACTTTTATATCGCCTACACTCTTATTTATTATTGTTGAAGAACATAATTATTGATATTTTTATGATTGTTTAATATATAAAACAAAGTAACTGTAATATCACTTACACACTTATTTCTTGTTGTCAATTATTGTCACTTTCATTGGCTACTATTCTGCAAAATGATTATATTTATTATTTTATGATTATAAAAGTATATAAAACAGATCTATGTACATGTATATGTGACGTGCACTGGTTAAAAACTCTTTCAAAAGCGGGGGAAAAGTAATTTGAAATTATGTTGCTCATAAATAGTTTTGTTTTGCCGTGAAGAAAATTAGTATGAAATATGCAGAAAGCTGAATCAAATGTCTGCGTTATGTCAATGTCTCCGAAAGTATCTATTTGTATATTAATGCAATTCGAAAAACAGAAACTTATAATTTGAACATCAAAGTATATTTGTGTTTGATTAGTAAAACATTTAAAAACTGGACATTTATTTCGTCGTCTTCATTTCTCAACTTCCTATCTATTAACAGTGTAATATACTTACACATCGCCGCATTACAACGGCTTTGTCAAGTCACGTGCAGCGAAATATAACAATAATAATGTCATATGACTTAGAATCATTGGGAATCATATAAAACTCTGGCTAAGTGTACCTTATAAAAACACCTAATAGGTAACATTGAGGTGTGACAAAAATCGTCATCAAATTCGGGCTGAAATTGATAAAACTATGGCAAAATACGAAGAAAGGAAAAATATAAGGAAACCACTGAAAAATGACATGGACAATACGACCAGGTGTTCCGGAAGGGTAAGCGTTCGCTGCTTCTTTACCAAATCTAAATACTGTACTCTATTCGAAAAGAGAACAGATGTATTAACCCACAATATAATAGGAAGGCCCAACAGTGAGTTAAATGGTGTCGACCATAAAATTTGTTCCTAGTCGCCATCGACCTACATTTCTGAGAAAAAATTGTTATGAATTTGTTCGTCAATAGTCATCATCTATCACTGACCTGTAGATGTTTGTATAATGCCCTTTGATACCGAATCGCATGGGACATGGCAATACTGAAGGTGAGAGAGGCTTTGAATTTACTATCAAGAAAGGGAAAGATCACGAGCGGAAACTATCAACTTTTCCATATGTACGTGATAAATGAATCTTTGAAAACAACGTCAGTATATTTGAAATGAATAAAGGATATCATAAGTCACCTCAAACGAAACCAATATTCAGTTTGCATGAGGAGGACAACATGTAAATGCCAAAATATGCTGGAAATTTTCACTTTTGATTTCAAGCTGCGCACATTATTAGCACGTAAATCTTATATTACTAAAACATTGTCAACATCTTACGACGCCAGCTTTGCTTCGAAACTGTTTAAAAGATTGACATGTGCGACAATATTTGCAAGAAATAACATCATTATTTTAACTAGAAGTTATTAGTCATGATAATTATGCACTTCATAACATTAGTATTTCTATTTCACAGTGGCTACATATACAACAGTTCATTGATGTCGATATGTATGTTGTCAAAGCTGTACTGTGTTATAGCGTATAATTAATATTTTTTGCATTTATCAATTAATTGGATTATCAAGTATTAGAATTAATCTCTTAAATACATGGGAAAGCAAAGCAATACTGACATTTCAAAAAGTAATTAGATTCAATTTAACACAAATCACTTTTAAAAAGAGATTGTAGTCGCGTGAGACACTGTTTCGATAACAAAAATGTGTCGTATCAACTGAGTACAGGTTGCCTGGCAGATTGAAAATTACCTGCAAATAACATTGTGTTTCCATATATTTTTTATGCATGACGCGAAAGAGTCTTTGCGTAGCACCTTGTCTTATTCTGCTTGTACTTTTTCAAGGGTCTCCATGTATCGTTTTTCTTTTATTCACATTTCCCCTTGTTTAAGTTAAGTTAAGTTTATTGATGGACGCAGACAAACTTGCTTCAATGCGATATCTAATTTACAACTTTCGCGTCATGCAAACAAATATAATAAAACAAAATCTATTTGAAGGCAGATTGTTTTATCGATTTTGAGTTCGGATTACGTTTTTTTGACACTTCGGCATTCTCCTGTTTTTTATAACTTAAATGCATTTTTGCAATTGTTTTGTTTGCTATATATATTTTTATCAAAGGGTCATCTGCAATTCAAAATAAATCCCGACATCATTGACATCGCAATGTTAAAAAGCTGATTATGTGACTTTTACCTTAAGTTGTTTCCTTTACAATCTGGGGTAACACAATGAGTTTTTGTGTTACATTTAGTTTGCTTAAAGTACCGGTAAATACAGTGTGAAACATTGGTGACGAGATAAATCGGTAAAAAGTAACTTATTATAGATTTCCTGTCAAGATGTTTGTAATACTTGCTTAAAATTAGAGCACGGAGACATAAAAGCATCCATGCATGGTATATAGGCTCAGTCAACCCCGCCTAAAGTGTCTGTAGTTACTAGTGGTAAAAGCACAGACTTGCTTAAGGACAACTTAAAAACTACCACTATAAATGTGATTTTCACCTGTTTATAACTACAGATCACCCTAATTTTTTAATTACTGACCTCTATAGTAAGCAAATGTTTTTAACATCCGTAAAACCTGCTTCGGTGACCATATAACTACCACTTGATGATTTACACAAAAAAAAACTAGCCATGGGCGCCACCTCTCTATAAAAACCAATGTATTATAGACCATCTTTCTATAACATGGAAATTCAGAGAAAGTGTTTTTCTCCTGGCCGTACACCTCAAACAACCCAGGTAAAGTATACATTGACAGGAGGATGTGCCGTAACGTTCAAGTGACGTGTCACTACAAAAAAGGAGATATCTGTGGAATCCAGCCTACCTCAACATAGGATTCTCTCAACAATATTTCTCACCCTTACTCGTGGTTATAAACAAATGTGAAGGTATATGCCAGGAGGCCAAGGACTGTAGCACCTTGTAAGGCAGCTCCAGCAAAATGCTCAATTTGTACTAATTGATATATTCTGTCGATTATATAAATTTTGAATATATATGTTGCTAAATGCCTAAGAGCGGCTTTTTCTAGCTAGATAACAGTAAGGGCGCTATATCAAATGTTGCATAACAATAAAGTACAAAAAGAGAGATAACCTGTCAAAAGATACCTCGTCGTTTAATCTTAATCATGAAAATAATGGATGGTGTCGAGCATTTTCATATGGGGCTATAGGATATTATGCTTATCAAAAAACTTCCCAAAAATAACTTCTCAATTCGACATAAAATATGTGCTGACAAAATTGATGAAATTATCTCCGAACCATAAACATTGAAGAAGATGAATGTTTGTTTTTGTTGCGCCTTCAACAATAATGATATAAGGACTTGTGTATATGAATACAATAATTATTAATTGGGAGACCAACAATATATACACACTGTAGCATATTTGTCTCCCTTGATAGGCTAACCAGTAAAAAGTTATAAAATACTTACCTTTCTTCTAGCACCTCTGCTAATTGTCTGTAAAATATATCAAATACAGTTTTCCAATTGACCTATACGATAGCAGAACCAGCTTCCTCAGGCTGAATGTAATGCAAACGTTGAGAACCATTCTTATATATCCTATTTATACCGAAATTTCCTTTGATATAGGTCTTAAATACAGTCTGGAATTATGCGGAGAAATACCCCCTGCCATGAAGGAAAGGCGTACAAAGAAATAAAATTCAGTTTTGGATTGATAGGGACATTTTACCTGGTATGAAAAAAACAATCAGGTGACCTGCTGATAACGTTAACGCTTAGTACTTCATCTCTGTATGGTTATACCACACCTATGTTAAGTGGTCGACACAATTCGGGTGTACACTCAATACAAAACAATAAGGATATTACAAACATATGTTACTCTCCGGTACCCATTACAACCATGGTGGGTCTCAATTGATACAATTGGATTAAATCCACTTATCACGTTTCAAAATGCATGCTGCCTAGGACCTAAGCTCATCTGCAGTATTGCTTCCTTAGTTCCTGCAGAATTTCTTTTCTTTTTCTGAAAATATGTTTTGTTGAGAAACGGTGAAAATAAGCCAAGATAGATATCGAAGAACATATATTGAATATGTGGTGCAGGGAACCAATACAAATAGAATAAGTATGTGTCTTCTCAAAAAGTATCTTTAATAAGGAAATAAACTGTTTGCATTCATAAAGAAATAGCATTAAGCAAACATTATGTGAAAAAATCGAGTTGTAAAATCAAAAAATAAATACTTGATTTAGCAGAAATTACAAACGAAACTCCATACAATATCAGAAATATACAATTTAGGATAAATATCAACTTCACAACGATTGTTGGGTAAAAATATATGAAGGAACATGTGCATGGACCGTTGCTGGTTCTAAGAAAACCCTTTGATGTCAACATATAGGAGAGGTTGCTGTGACTTAACAGCTCAAACAGTGTATTCACGGTTTTTTTTATATCAATTATCATTTATTGATTAGTCCACCATCAGCTGATGACGAGCTGTTTAAGTCAACCTTCGTCCAAACAAGGTGGCCACATTGTGTGACATATGGCTCCTATAATATCCTCCCGGAGAAAAGCAAGTATGTGTATTTGGGTCGTTTCCAGATATACCTACCTTATATGAATTTAACAATATAAAAATTTAAAGCAACCAATATCCAGAATGATCTAATGGTGAATATAAAGATCGCTTTAAATATTGAAAAAGATATCAGTGTATATCAGTATATATAAATTTTTTGACCTCAATGTGTTTGCTTTTAAAAGAGAATATTTCAGCATAGGGACATCGATACATTCAAACTATTTTACAAAAGTAAAATGAGTACACACATATTGATTTTGAAGTCCTATCATATCACCGTTAAAAAACACAAGTTGAACGGACTTCAACGAATAAACACAAAACAAAAACCGGGTCTCAAGAATCTCAGATATCCAGGACGCCTACAAAATCGAAACTGCTATCATGATCGTATGGCCGACGTAGAGGAGACACGACCAAAATATTTCAAATTCCACAAGGGAGCTATGACATGGAGAAAAGCGTTCCGGAATCTCTGGTGACTGTTTACACAAACAATTTATTTAAATGCAGGTTAGATAGACATTTTATGAGGATTTTAAGGCTCCTGTCGGAATTCGGACGTATCTATTTCAGTCTGATAAAGCGGACCATTATGTTTTGTATCAAAACATATGGGTTTCAGTGCACAGATAGTTTAGTTTCTCAAATTGTGACAAGCAATGCTGTTTTGTGACGTCACAACTGCAAATGCCAATTGTTTGTCATTTACTTACTTTCTGCTAGATCGATTTACTGTGAAAACAGTTAAAATATTTTCTGTCACTACCAAAAATATCTTATTTTTTTCTAAAATCTTATATTTCATTGGTAAACAATCTCAATCAATTTAAAAGTGAGCATAACTGTTCTTAATCTTTTAGCCTTTCCTGTTTTCCGGAGCATTTTTTCTCTCCTAGGTGCTTTATTTATTTGCAGTGGTTCATCGCTATCAGGCGCATTTCTTTCCGACGAACAAGTTGTATGACCGGGTATCCGCGTCCAACTGCTTCGTAGCACACAGTATCCTGCTAGTCCAGCACCGCCCAATATGTAAACAGCCATACACACAATCCTTGATTTGAAATCACCTATCAATGTAGGAGAGAATCCGCAATCAAGTGTCATCTAGGCGATGTTAGATTTGTATGTAAACAAATTAAAGCGCACCAGAAACAAAGTATACTCGGAAACAGGCTTAGCAACAAAGATGTAGGAACAGACACTTTTGTTTTTAAACTCATAACTTAATTGATTGATAACAAAGGATTCTATTACATTTTAAACAAGTTTTGGCGAAGGCACTTCCGTATCCAAGTTATTGACCTTTTCTAAGGTAAATATGTTTTTAATGTTGAGTTATTTATCCAAAGTGTTTTCATAACTAATCGCAACGTTAAAATCTTCCTTTGTAATGTTTTGAAACTATATATCTGACATCGTTTTGCACTGTGTATAAATCAACATTCTTCCTTACCCTTTTACACTGTGTACAAATCAACACCATGCACGACTCAACACAAAAATAAACAAACAAACTCGTTATTCAAATAGTGAGTTGCTTTTATTATATTAAACCATTACAGGCAAAGTGAAAGAAATAGTGACCTTTACTCTGTCCTATATGTATGATATTTCGTTTTCATGTTGAAATCATTTCAGGTAAAATACATGTATATTCCGACAAAAATACAATGTAAACAAGATAAAACAATGCAAGGATTGTAAGGATGAGTGTCTTTAAGGCCCCTTTTTTGAGCCCCGGTATATCCGGATTTTCACCTCCTTAATTTATTCAATGATGTCCCATTGTATTACATTTGCAAAACTAAGGCAACAATTTGACCGAAACAGGGTTTTGGGGTTCCCAAAAGGGGGAGAAAAATCACAAATATAATTTGCTGTTTTCAAAATGAGGTAAAACAACCAAAATAATACTACGTCTGTTTTTGAAAGCATGTCTAAATGAAACCAGCATATATAAAACAATAAAATAGGACAAACATTCAACTGCTACTAACAGGTTGTTTATATAAAACGGTGGATTTAGTCAGGGGGTTCTTTTAGGTAATTTTCAAATAAAACGTGTTTGGTTTACTCAATAATTATCTTTCTAATTAACATTTTGAAGTGAAATTTACAACTTTACTCATTAAATTTCACTTACATTAAAGTAATCATTTAAATGATCATCTATCTTAAGTGAATTTAATATATATTTGTATATTTCATATAAAATAGCTCAGCACCTGTGGCTGAAGTGAGCTCCAGACCCTGATATATTTTCTTACTTATCAAAGTTAACATACAAATAAAATAAATGGCATCTGCCACCAAATCTACAGTAAAATGATAAGTTGAATATATAAAAAAGTATTTGCTGATAATTTCAAGTCTCTTGGCTCCAAAGAGAGTGTCTGTTTTAATCGGTAAAGTGTATATCGCTTTCATTGTTTTATCAATTGTTCTGTCTATTTGCAATGTTAATGTGTTGATTTTACATAAAGGCATTTTGAGATAAGCATGCAACTTGGTTTAGATATTAGTTATATGTTAATATATCTAATTTGTGAAAGTTTTTTACTTATCCCACAATGCATTTTTACTATTAAAAAACACACTTCTTCTTGTGTTTTGGAATACAAGGACTGAAGTAAAGACACAAAATATAACAGGATAAAAGCAAGACCATGGTCAAAGTCCAGACTAGCTAAATAACCAATGACACAAATGTTGTATCTAGGATACAGGTAACGTTCCCTGAATGCAAAATACCTGTCGAAGTTTTACAGTTTGTCTGAAGTACATAGGCACGATTCAGTGTACCTGTTGGCCTATCTGTTGACATGGCACGCCCTTCTGTAAGATATATGTTCATATCACATTAGATTTCCGAAACACTTTTTACGTAACGTTTTCTTAGGCCACAAGAAAAGCTCAACAGAATCAAAAGATCACCGAAGTATTTTTTAAAAGCAAAAGATTTACAGTAAATCATTTATAGCAAATTTACAAAAAGTATTATAAGAACAAAAAAGGACAATAGCACATGATCTGTGTGAGTTAGTACGAGGTGATAAATACAAGAGGGCTTATAGTTCGTCTCTCTGTCTATAACTCTTAGATTTCCTTTTCCGCCTCTTTGCAGCTTTATTAAATTTCTCGTGTGGTATTGGCAGCACACATCGGAATCCGACATTGTGTGCCGTGTAGTCGGGAGCTAGACCCATCCTGAAACAATTCCAAACACGCAGCATGAGTACGAAACACGCAATTTAAAGGCAATTGCTGCTTAATATAGTGCATTGTACAGCTTGATCTGTACAATATAATTTTCATATTAACGTGAAAATGCTGCGATTGTTTTGTACAGAGTGTATAAGAGAAAATCATATTATTATTGTTATATGTATGAAAATCTACCTGTATGTTATATGACGTAACTGCTAAGAACCTATCGTTAGGCAATCCTGACTATAGACAGTTTACAATTATATGTTAGATTATATTAAATGTATCATCATCTTTTGTGTATCTCTTACATTATCATCAACTCTTGTGTACCTTTTAAATGTATCATCAATTCCTGTGTACCTCTTAAATGAATCATCATTTCCTGTGCACTTCCTAAATTTATTAACAACTCTTTAAAATATATGATCAACATTGTGTACTTCTCATATATCAACTGTTGTGTACCTGGCACTTGTGTCATTATTTTTAATGTCCAAGTTATTTTCCATAACAGTATTAAAGTATTACTCAAACCAAACAAATGTCAATAACCAAAGTTATACTCAAACCTAACTCAAACCTAATAAACGCATAATACCAAAATTTACCAAACGTAAAATCCAAATATTCTGGTATTTTCTAAACTAATTCCACTCAAACAGATGTTACAATATAGCTATCATCCCGACAAATGATGATTACTTGGCGGGACAAGGAGTTCAAAACAACAAGAAAACTCAAAATGGTGATACGGGCGTGTGCTATTGCATAGTTCTAAAATAATAAAATGACCATTACACCTCTGTAGGTTTTAACAATGGCCATCTTATTTATATGTTGTATACCACAGTCGTTATACCTCTGTGTTGTTCGAATCATATGATTGCTCTGCCCATCAAAAGTGTCGATGTACTACCCGCCCTTGACGACGTACATCTCTTCCTGTAGTCTACGATCGACCAACCTCTCGAAATATCTCGTAGTTGTCCATTCCCACACGTTTCCCAATACGTCAAACAAATCTGAAAATAAATCGCGTGACATGTCAATATAGTAATCGTTTGAGGTTTAACATTTGTTGTATTTGATATGTTTAGATTTTTACACAAAAATAAACATTAGTTCTCTTAGCTCAAGGATGCCCCTGTGTGGTATTGCTAGGCTATATACTCCCTTTTCTTGCCATGCCATACGACTCGTTATTTAGGTTGAACCTATGTTTAAAACAGCATCCCTACCACGTAGGTAGAACAACCCATTGTTATATCGTTCACTGTAACTTTAGGTTACTTATGTATTGCTTGATAGTTATTTTCGAGTAAATTCACATTAATTACTCAAGTATCTGGCGAACTACTATGTATAGATCATTCGTAAGCTATATTCGGAATAAGATTCATCAGTTTGGTATAAATAATAAATGCAAAGTTTGTTTTGAACAAAACTTATTTTGCGAGCTTTCGATAACGTCTGTTTCCTTTGTCAAGCAAGGAGTGCAAATCTTTGCTTGACAAAGGAAAGTGAAGTTTTCGAAAGCTCTAAAAATAACTTTTCGATTCCTGTTGGCGTTCAAAACAGCATTAGCCTTTACGTAAGGTATATGTTGTGCGTGAAAAGTGCAAATATTCTACTACTCAACCGGTCGGAGGATAAAAAGACGTCACATTCTCAGAAACGCGTCCACAGTTTAACAGTTTGGAAAAATGGTCTTCAAAACAATCACGACGAAAGTCATTTGTAGACGAAAAAGGTTGATTCTTTTATGGAATGTATTAATCACCCAGATCGTATTTATCCTAACGGTTAAAGAATACCATATCGCTACCAAACCTCTCAGCAAGTATTCACAGGAAACTGTTCCGACTTTGAATATACTTTTTTAGAAACCCCACTTATCTTGTCTGCTAACGTGCTATTGGTAGGTGACCACTTACCGTAGTCATTCTGAGGTTTAAATGCGTTGACTGGGTACAGCCCTTTCCAACCGTCCCTGTGGTTTAAGCTGTTCGGAAACGGACCCTATAGTGAAAAATAAGACTATATCATGCTACATCACATACGGTGAAATCACTTATTTTCGTGTGGTTTTTAATTTCGTTGATTTCGTGGTCTTCGTCATCCACAAATTCCTACGTCCACGAAGTAATTACAAGTTTGATATATTTTCCGTTTAAGTAGGAACTCGTAATTTACGAATTAAAGTATCCACGAAATGGTGTTTTGTCGAGAAACTACAATATTTGGGCTCCACAAAAGTATCTGATTTCACAGTATTTATTTAACATTCAATTGAATATATAAAATATATCTATCTGCAATCGGATTGTTCCAGACGAATAATCACTTCATTTACATGAAACACTGAGTTCCAGCAATCTTTCACATTTTACCGGTGTAAGATGTCGTTTTGAGTATAATATTATATGAAAAGTGTAGTAAAAACAGAAACAAATCATCAGCCCTCACTTCACATATACAATAGCACGACCATTTATTAAGATGTTAGCTACTTTATAGTGACATGACTCTCAGTTCTAAAAGAGTTCGTGATGGATAGTGGAATAGTTTTCTTATGAATATTTATAAATTCGAAATATGTACGAAAGTATGAACTGATGCCAGAGAAACAGTTCCAAGGGAGATTACTCATACACATATCACGAGTTTAAAGATGGGATACAGTTGAAGTTAATGTTAGTCTCCAATGCAGGAGCCGATAGAGCTCCTCTACACTGGACTCAAAAACTCATATAAAGTTCATTGTTATTTAAATTTGCCCTATAATTAAAATAAAGTTCTTCATTCCGCCTAAGTTTATCTATTCTGTTCTTATAAGTATTGATATTTGAAGCGGATACAATGTCCACCGGAAGGTTGTTCCAGGTACTTTGCTAATTTCGGTAATAGTTCACTACCTACGATATATGAAATGTTATGGTTACTTATCCGGATTTAAAACATGTTCAGAGAGTATCAATATCACAAGTAAAAGAAGTCTAAAGAGAAATGCAAGAACAAAAAAAATATCAAAATAACTTCAGTTACTTTGGCCCCATACTGTGTACCATGTAGGATAAAATCTGAATCCCTGGGTTTTAAAGTAAACATGTCTTACATACTGTAACCGCGCAAAGACATTGTGTGCCTCTGGTTATCTTACATGGAGTCCGACGAGATGATATTTTGAAGTGTATTAAAACACAATACATTGCTTCATAGAATGATACTGTTAGTATGTTATGATATATAAGATTTTCTGATATAATACAATAAATCATAATGCTTAAAAATACTAACTGTTAACGGCAAATCGTTTTCAATACATAAGATATAATTTATCAAGAAACTCAGTCATTCGGTAAACAAATATGTACTGTGTCAAATTAATTCAATTTGATTAAACTATTCTAGGTAAGATTTGTGGAGCGACATTTATAATATCCACTTGTTCATTATGAAATGACATTGTTTAAGTGAAGTAAGTATTGAATACGGTACAATTAGTTTCACTAATTAAACCGTGTAGAATACCACGGGATGTCCTTAGAGTAAGGTGTCGGTAAAAATGAGGTTTCACTATACATACCTGCCATATGTTTGCCCTATTTCTTTTGTAATTCTCGCCCCATGGGTAAGTCAGCCCTAAAACAAAACGTAAAATGGAACATTACTTGGGAACTTACGATGGAAGGAGTATTGGTAATGAGAGTTGGAACGACAGAGGACAGAGGGAGAGATGAATCGTCGGAAGGGTCGAAATACACCCTGAGGCAGGAAATGGAAGGTAATTTTATCGTAGTAAGATTTTGGGATGACACGACCTGTCAATCACTATCTAATTACAATTATCTAACGTATCACCTCCTCCGGGCCCGTATTTATGAAACCGTCATCATGCTCAAGCATGGATTCTGTGCTCAATTCATGTCAAATGATCAAAAAGTCAAAACTTTACACTGAAACAGTATTTTGCTTTAAGTCTCTTCAAATGTTTTTCCAAATCCTTGACAAAATAAGATTTGTTATTGATTTATAGCCAGATCAAAACAATCAGGCTTGAGCACAAATCCATGCTTGAGCATGAGAACGGTTTTATGAATACGGGCCGAGGTCTAAACTTACCATCTGCCCCGTCCCTAGCGGCATACTCCCACTCGTGTTCCGTCGGCAGCCGTTTACCATCGTTCTGACAGTAGATCGCCGCTTCGTTCAGAGTAACGTGGACTACAGGGTGATCCAGAGTGTGTTTGATAGTGGAGTCTGGACCTTCGGGCTGCCACGAGAAAATAGTGGTACAAATGGTAGAGCGAAGTAATTATTTAAACCTTAAACCTTCGAATCCTAAAATTACCCAAATAGGTTTTTACACTCATAATACTGTTGCTGATTATTTTCTTTATTTATTTTAACCTTTTTTTCATACAGGTTCCACAAAGAAACTTTTCCTTTCAGTAATGATTTATCAAACCAAACGTTGTGCCGGAAAAGAGTGTCCAGCGCATAGTTATAGTTGCTGGCAGTAGTATCCATAAACCATAGTTTGAATAGAGGTGGTAATCTTTCTAGTTATACAAGGTTTCTGGTAAAGTTGTACAGTATATAAAAACCCATTTCATACTTCTACGAAAAGAGACCAATCGTGTATACACGTTGTGAAGAACTATTCATAGTGAAATACTTTTGTGCTAACCTCTAACAGGTTCAAAGTCATGTTTATCGTATTTTGGCAAAATACCTCCTTCTGTGATAGTTTTGGTCAATCATTATCTCTAATACTGTTACAATTTTGGCGAGTACCGAAATTTCGTAATATTTTTTTTTTATTTTTTTTATTTTCTTAAGATTAAGACCATTAAATATTGTGTGAACTTTTTGCAGTGATAGACATTCATTTATTAATTATACCATCAATCAATCGCACGTCCATGAAGGTTTAATACAAGGAAATTCTAGTTTGATTGTAGAAAATTTGAAAAATGTGTATAAGTCGGGGGAATGTTAGAGACATTAACATCAGAAATACAGACAATGTAGTAGGAAACTACTCAGCCCCGACCAGGAAGTCTGCGGTGGGCTCCAAAATATATCAGTAAGATAGAATCACTACTATATGTGATAAAAGTACCACGGACTAAATTTCTTGTCTATATTACGATCGGGAAGTTTTGATTTCAAACGGGTGATTAGCCTAAAACCCAGACAGGTGATATAAGCCTAAAACCCGGACAGGTGATATGATCCTAGAATCCGAACAGGTGATACAAGACTATGTTCTTTGTATAAACTGTATATAAGGAATTTTATCATATTAAAAACCTTCTTCATTAAAAAAATTATATATATTTACCATAGATGCGTAAAAGGCAACAAAGAAAACTATAGCCATGTGACTAACTAAACACAGTCATTAGATATGTTAGCAGTCTGGCGCAGTTCTATTTGTACGTATGCAGGCATCTTAAACTGTATTTTGAATTCATTTTGATGTGGGTTTTTTGTGTGTAATTTACTGCATATTAGCGCAAGCAGGCATTGCTGCCTCTATATCCACATCAATATAATTTAACATACATTGTCTTAAGCATAGCATAAGTCTGTATACATATTAGCTGTAGGATCGTACGTCAACTCGAGATCTTTCCAGAATTCGACCAAGTTTTTCTCGAGGTAAAATACGTTCCGAGATGAAGTAAGATCTTGTGGGAGATAATGCCGGATACCTATTATTCTATGAGTAAATATTCAAGTATGAATGCTTAAGTAATTTAATGTCTGCAGTTTTGACAAATTAGTAACACCGACTATAAGATAAATATCAAATAATACATATTTGTTGGTATGTTTTCTAACAAAAATGTACTTTTATAAACAAATAGCAGCAAGAACTATTAACCGTGCATCATGAAATATTTTTGAATGAAAGAGTGTTGCATACCATCATCAATGTTAAAAATATTTCTTTAAATGCGACAACAAAAATAGCGATGTCTTATATTCACATTAACAACATATCTTCTGATGTCGCTTACTTAATCGATGAATTTTAGAGATATGGTCTGAAGACGCTTCTTCATATGTTGAGTTCTATTCACACACGTATGCCACGCCTCCGATCGTAATAATTATATATTCCTCATAACTCGATCATTTTTTCAAATATCGAGCTGAATTTGGGAATATATATCAATAAAGGTCTAACTAATAACATATCTTCCGATGTCGCTTACTTTAGCGAGTAATTTTAATGATATTATATGGCGACGCTTTCTTCACTTTACATGCGAAAACACAAATGTGCCACGCCGCGATCGTAAAAATTCAATTCATTATAATTCGGTCATTTTATCAAATTTAAAATTGAAATTTGGTACAGAGGTGTGATATAGTCATATTAACAACATATCTTTTGATGTCGCTTACTTTATTCGGTATTTTTAAAGATTTTGTCTGGCGACACTTGTTGTCACTTGAAGACGCTTGTTGTCGGTTGAAGACGCTTTTAAGGAGAACCCCTGAGTAATGCTATTACCACAATACCCTAAATGTATCAATCAACATATGACCAACTCTTATGTCTCTGTCGTTTTTAGGTACATAATCAAGAAATATCAGTGAAAGGGGATGATTCTTTTAACCTGTAGTACCACTGATGATGCCATGTGTATACAATTGCCATATGACACAGCATTTCATTTCAACTGCATTTATTTTTATCATTTGTCAAGTGAACTATTTCGTAAGTGATATACAATTTTAAGTTAAAACGTTTTGCACCTGAAACCTCCAAAACACGATCGCAAAGATACAGAGTGTTTTATCAAAAACATTGACACGATTTTTCCCACCTTCCGGAACTGTTTATACTACCACACATTCTATAGTTACTGTGACGTCACATATGTACACATTGGCATAAATGAATGTGGACATCTCAAAACGGGAACAAAAAGTTTGAAAAAATAAAGGCAATAAAAATGAAAATAATCCTAAAATAAAGACACAATAAACATCCGTCAGTATATTATTCTCGTTAACTAAGTGTTAAATGCGATAAACACGCGACCGGAAATGGTAGCGTTTACACAAGTACAATCGACAGGGGAAATCGGAATGTGATAACGTAAAACTATGACAATACGACACAAGCGAGCTTGACACTAGCTAAGTACATGGATACGGACCTGTCTTATTATATTGTGAAACTTTACAAAATTATCCAAATATACTCATTTCTGATTACCAATCTCAGTATCATTAAATGTGAGTTACAGTCGTTTTGTGACATTGCAGCACTTTATAAGCGGATTTGTGGAGTTTTGAGTTCGGAGAACTTGAACTATTTTTATGAATCCTGAACGTCCTGCGCCGTAATATATTTCTTCTATTAGAATATGATAATCTTTCCATTTTATGAATACATGTAGCCATACCTTGTTCAGGTAATATTAAAGCTCTTCTTTCCAGGAAATATCTCACTTTGTTGCGTTTGGCCTTTTATATACTGACTTATCGAATTTAATGCTAACACAAATTTTATATTTTGCGTGACCTGACTTGATTAATCAAGTCGAAGTGACAGATATTTGAACTACTATGGTATTTGTACGCTTTGTATGTTCCCTCTTTACTCGAACAACCTCAAGTGTTACTGAATAAAACCTTAAATTCAATTAAGCGGCACGAAAAAGATTTAATCAGAAAATAATACTCAATAACTCTCATAAACCATCAATTACGCCAAAATACCATAGAGATGGGGAAAAATTAGAGAATACCTTGTTAAGAAATGCCCTTTCTTCTATCTGAGAATTAAGAAGTTGGACTTTAGATTAGCAACTGTAGGTTCGCTAGTTTGATAGAAAAAGGTGATTAACCCAGTTTAAGATCTAACAATCATGCTTTGAAGAGGTTAAGTAGAAACGCTATCGATGAAACCGGCCAAACCCCTTGTAACCAAGGGAGAAAGGAGAATAGCATTTGTTTCACGGTAAAGCGGACATCATAACGAAAGTGGACGAACCCGTACCATTGGTTTCCTCAATATAGAAACAAGACTACGGTAGCCTTCCTGTGTGTTGATATGAGGAAAGCGAACGAAACAACAATAAGTGAACGAGACTTCATAACAAATTCTAAGTAGACTTAAAATAGGTCTTGCATGAAATCAACTTTTTAAGTCCTCCGATATTTCTTGACAAATTTATGGCTGCTATCTAAAAAGAACGTTCGGACTACTTTATTCCCTTCCGCGGGATGAATCCCGAAAGTGAGAAAAAAAAAAAAAA